>NC_090929.1:547555983-547795953 GCF_040938575.1 Ambystoma mexicanum
TGACCTAATCGGGCAAATAGCAATGTTATGATATGATATGGCATTTATAACGCACCTATACACAAGTGTTTCAAGGCAGGACTAGGCAAGGGACGGGAACAGAGGGAAGACAGAGGCAACAATCAAACTAGGTCAGGTGTAATTCAGATCGTGCAAGTGCATGGGAAGGGGGAAGGAGAAAAAGTGTGGGGGAAGGAGGAGGGGACAGTGCAGTAAACAGGGTAATAGAATAAATAAACAATAAGACCAAAGTGTGGCCAGCTGGTGGCAAGTGCAAAGGGTAAGTGCAGACATCAGGTGTCAAGTGCTGGTAGTGGGACTGTAGGGATACAGAAAAAACAAAACAGTCCACAAGTGCGGGGGTTGCCAGGAGGCAGTGCAACTGGCAGGACAGAGGAAGGGACCTGGGCCTGAGATCAGAGGGTGGCCAGGCAACCAGTGCAGTTTCAGTTTCAGCCAGGAAATTCAGCAAGGGAGAGGAGAGAAAGCAGAAGCAAAGAGACGGGTTTGAGGTGTTCCGGAAACAGAGATGGTTCTCCTCAAGTTTCAGGAGGCAGGGAGGCTGTTCCAGAGGGAGACCCCAGCAGATGAAAGAGATCTACCCCCAACTTGTTGCTTGGAGAAGCGACTGACCCTGAGGGAGTTGGAGGCGGATGAGTGAAGAGTTTGAGAAGGAAGATATTTAGGAAGTGAGAGTTGAAGGTATTGAGGCCCCAGGCCCCAGAAGGCCTCTTGGACAATGCAGAGGGTTTTAAACTTAATCCTCACAGCCACTGGGAGCCAGTGCAGAAATGTCAGTCCTGGAGAGATACGATCCCTGAGCTTGAGGCCAAGGACAAGTCTTGCAGTCCTGTTCTGGATGAGTTGCAGAGGGCGGAGAGTAAAAGCAGGAGGATTTAGAAAGAGGCTGTTCCAATAGTCCAGCCTAGAGAGAACCAGAGCTCTGGAGACAGTGAGCTTCTGGGGGAAGGAGAGGAAAGGAAGAATACCTCTGAGAGATGCAGCTGGTATTGTGACTTCTTAGAGACGTCTAAGATGTGAGGAAAGAAGGAGAGTGTGGAGTTAAAGATGACCCAGAGGTTTTTAGCCTCACAGGTAGGAGCAAGAAGAGGGCCAAGAGAGGCTGGCCAGAGAGTGACATGAAAGCAGGGAGTGGGTGTGCCAATGAGGAGAATCTCAGTCTTACTGGCATTAAGGCAGAGATCATTGGTGGCACACCACTCCTGGATAGCAGACAGACATTCAGAGATGAGAGAGAGAGAAGAGGTGGCTGAAGATAGCCTGAAAATGAGTAAGGTGTCATCCGCATAGCACTGAAAGTCGGGGCAGAGAGTGGCAATGAGGTGGGCAAGAAGTGCCAGGTAATGGTTGAAAAGCCAGGGAGAGAGGTTAGACCCCTGGGAAACACCACACATAGAGATGAAGATAGAAGAGAGGAAGGACCCAAGTTGAACCTGGGAGGGTCGATCAGAGAGGAAAGAAGTCAGCCCCGGCAGGACCTGACCGGTGATACCAGGTTATCACGGAGATGGTTGAGCAGGATGGCATGGTTGACCGTGTCAAAGGCAGAAGAGAGATCAAGTAAGATGTGGATACTGGGGGTGTTTGAATCAAGGTCGGAAAGCAGGTCTTCATGGATGTTCAGGAGAGCAGTTCCCGTGCTTCTGGCAGCTCTGAAGCCAGACTGATGGTCATGGAAGCAACCAAAAGATTCAGTGTGAAGATTAATCTGGGAGAAGGCCAGCTTTTCCAGGAGTTTGCCCAGGAAAGGAGTGATGGAGATTGGACGATAAATAGCCGGGCAGGAAGGGTTGGCAGAGGGTTTCCTAAGAAGAGGGTGCACAAGGGAGTGCTTCAGTGTGGAGGGAAAGACTCCAGTGGCGAAGGAGTGGTTGCAGAAATCAGCCAGAGCAGGAGCAAGGGTGTCAATGTGGTCCTGAATGGTTTTGGAGCACACGGGTGAACCTGTTTTGACGAGACTTTCATAGATTGGACTTGTCTAGAAACCTTGTCAGAGGACAACAGGGGAAAGGCACAGAAGAAGGGAGTAAATGCGCTGCAGAAGGGACAGATGAAGACCATAGAGTAGAGGGAGGAGGGGGAGAGGAAGAGAGAGAGGACAGGATGCACTGAGTTTTAGAAATGAAATTAGAAGCCATAGCTGTGCAGATGGCCTGGGAGGGGACAGGAGAGGTAGAGACTGCTGCAGGATTTGCCAGTCCCTTGCAGAGTTCTGCCGAGTTGTTAGATGCCGAGGAGATGCCCACTTGGATGTGGGCTCTCTTCTTAGTGCGGACAGAGAGCCGGTATTGCCTTTGGAGCAGGCAACAGGCCAGTCTGTCAGAGGATGTACAGGAAGAATGCCATTTCCTCTCAGCCACCCTGCACTTGCGTTTAAGAGTGACGAGGTCTGAGTCAAACCAAGAGTTGCACGTGGCTTTGGGTTTCAAGAGGATCATCATGACAAGGGCAATGTGGGGTACATTTACCCACCCAGCAGAATTCCCCTCCATCACCTATCTGCACTTCAGCAGTTACCAGCAAAATGGCTGCGCTGGCACTATTGAGCACTATCGCCTTGCCTTAAAAACTGCATTTTGCAGTCACCAAAATAATGGCTGCACTCTCTTTGCCAAGCACATATGCGGCAAGATGCAACTGGGAAAATACCAAGAATGGTTGCCAGTGTGTTTTCTGATATGCACCAAAGAAGAGAGTTGAAAAGCAGCGCTGCTTGTCTGCTAGCTCCAAAATTTCCCTTGAAAAAGGAAATACTTTGCATTAAAATGATGGAGCCTGATGTCCTTTTTCATCTGTTTAACAATACACAGTCCTGATCCAGTGCGACCCAGCTATGCCCAGCCATATTTAGGTTGTGCCCCAGCAGAAGATAGCATTTCTCACTGAATGACAGGCTGTCAGGAAAAAAACTGTGAAATCACAAACAACTTTACTCCCAGCCGTACGGAAAAATGCTTGACTTTTTGCTACAGAATATCCCAGATAAACTCTTCAAAAGAAACCCTATCTCTCTGTGCATATGTCAGTTTCAAGGGATCTTTATTTTGACAGATGTTTGAGCATTGGAAACATGACTGGGGCTTTGGAAAGATTCAGAAAATGGATGTAAGAAGGCCGAGTTTCAAAGTGACATCCCAGCAGAATTAAACATGTGTAAAAATGGTTGCTTTTTGCAAACAAGAAAAATGTCTGTTTAAAAGTGTAATGTTGAATAAGGCCCTGTCCTTGCCTAGAAATGTAAGGGGGGTTTTGTTTGAAATCTAATATAATGTTTTATTCCAAAGCAGTGCTTTTGGCTCAGAAAAAAAAAAAAAATAAATACATACATACATACATGCGTTTACTGTACTTGGGAACAAGCAAAACAGGTTTTCCTGCTTGGCTTCAACGGAACAGGAACAGGAATTGCCTTGCCCCAAAAGGGGCCACCCCTTGGAGACTCTGAATGGACCAAGAGGAAGCATATCACACAATAAATTCCAATACACTTAAGTGTGTAATTGCAAAAAACACCTCCCCTCAACTTCAACTGGGGGTCTTCAAAGCCAACTCCAGACCAGCCTTGGAAGTTATGACTTTTTTTGTTGACTCTCCTTTTTTCTTGTTTATGTCAAACGCCTTTTTTGAGTCAACCCTCCCCTTAAAAAAGGAGGCTTTTCTTGCCCCCATATTCCTTTAGGGAAGAGGAGAGATCCACCCACTCAGAAAAGAAGGAGGAGATCTGACTAGGTGGCCGATAGATGGTGGTCACCTCTCTCCATAGGCGTTCACCAGCCCAAACTACGTCCTGATGACAGTTTGGACCCTTCATCTGTGAACATTTCCAACCCAGTGAAGGCTGACTTTTTCCTGAACCAGAAACACCTACATAACTATGCGTCAACCAAAATAACATACTACTAGTCTAACAGTAGTATTTGAAATTCACATTCTAAATGTATGCTACTAACCCTCACTTAACCAACTGTGATGTAAAAACAGTTTGTCACCTGTTCTACTTTTCATTGTAAGCCCAATATGGCTCAAATGTGATTTTTCAAGTTTGTTTTTGTTCTCTCTGTTGTGAACCCAATATTTTTTAGATGTATGTCCAAATCTATGAATAAATGTAATCAATATTCAACTTTTTCTAATTCATCTGTGACCCTTAATGGCTAGTATCTGTAAACTAGCTCCCTGCTTTTTTTAAGTTTACCAACTCTACACGGTTAATCAGGGGTAGCTGTTGACTATCCTTTTTTCTTGTTTATGTCAAACGCCTTTTTTGAGTCAAGCCCCCCCCCCCTTAAAAAAAAGAAGGCTTTTCTTGCCCCCATATTCCTTTAGGGAAGAGGAGAGATCCACCCACTCAGAAAAGAAGGAGGAGATCTGACTAGGTGGCCGATAGATGGTAGCCACAGTAAGGGAATGGCTAGGAGAAAGAGAGAGCCTGCAGACAAGGCATTTGAAAGAGGAGTAGACCTGCGTAGGAATAATGGAGGCAGTAATCCATTCAGGGAAGATCAGGGCTACACCCCTTCTGCAAAGGTTGGAGCTGGGCATGCAGAGGATCTTGTAGCCATCAGGCAGGAGAGTGTCAAAGCTTATGACAGAGCTGGCCGTGAACCATGCCTCAGTGAGACCGAGGACATTGAGATCATGTTCCTCCATAAGGCAGCAGATGTCAGAGAAGGGTTTGACAGCTGAGCAACAGTTTAGAGTGGCAATATGGAGAAGGTTGCCGTCCTTGAAAGACTTCTGGGGAGGGGTACAAATCAGAGGTATGCCCTACAGAGGTGTAGACACAGCATGAGAGGGAGCAGAAGAGGAAGGTGGGGAGGGCAAGGTAGCTGAGGAGGAGACAGCAGGGGGAGACAAGGAAGCCATAGAGGGAAGACAGGGGACAGCAGGAGAAGAAAGGTCATTGATGAGGTGCAGGAAGCATCTATCAAAGTGGAGAAGGTTAGCCTGAGAGCCTTGGACCAAGACGGTACCATTCAAGTAAACATTAATGATGACCTTAGAGGAGTGGAAGGAGGCCAGGAGGACATCCCACCGGGTGCCACCATTAATGGGAGAGGAAGAGAGTTGAGAAAGCACAGAGACAATAAGTAGAGTCCATAGGTCAGGCGAGGGAACGACAAAGAGGATGTCAGTGAAAGTTTGCCTGGAGGATGCACTGGTATATGTGTCAGCAATAGGGAGGCCCGGGCTGGAGACCAGGATGTCCTTTTTAAAATTCTTTCTACCAGATTTGATGAGGAGAGCAGAATAGAAAAGATAGGAGAGACAGAGAGTACCATAGAATAGTTGCGGAAAGGAGAGAGCAGGAGGGGAGAGGGAAGGGGTAGGGGAGAACACTAGGGAAGGACACAGGGCAGGGTGCACGCCGACGAGACAGAGGGGGGACGAGACAAATAGACAATTTGACACCACGACAGACACTTAGGTAGTGGTAGAAGGTTCACTAGATGGGTACCTCGCTAGGGGAGTGGCGCTACTTTTATAATGCAATTTAAACAGTAGAAAATACACCCAAATTTGAGAGCCCTGCAATAGTGGGAAAAAAGGCCTAGGTTTCACGATACAATTTCACAACGCAATTTAACAGGAGAAAACACACCCACATGTGAGAGTCCTGCAATAGTTGGAAAAAAGGCCTAGGTTTCACAATGCAATTTTATATACTTTCTTAATGCAATTTAAACAGGAGAAAAAACACCCAAATTTGAGAGCCCTGCAGTAGTGGGGAAAAAAGGCTCACGTTTCACGATGCAATTTTAAATAATTTCACAATGCAATTTAAACAGGAGAAAACACACCCAAATTTGAGAGTCCTGCAATAGTGGGGAAAAAAGGCCTACGTTTCACGATGCAATTTTAAATAATTTCACAATGCAATTTAAACAGGAGAAAACACACCCAAATTTGAGAGTCCTGCAATAGTGGGAAAAAAGGCCTAGGTTTCACAATGCAATTTTATATACTTTCACAATGCAATTTAAACAGCAGAAAACACACCCAAATTTGAGAGACTGCTATATGGACAGGTATAGAGGGCAGCGTGCATATCTATATCTAACCCTGGCCACTTCTACCTTCCTCGGTCGCTGCTGGTTGACGGCTGGCCACTGGCTTCCCCTGCTGACACTGGCAGACAATAGCTGGAGCTGCTTCAGTAGGAACCGCCCTTTGCCTAGGGGCCCTTAGCCACAGGGGCTTCCGGGCAGAGGGGTGGCCAGGTAGGGTCTGTTAAGTGAAGCAATGGGCCAATGGGGAGGCGGGGGCCGGCTGGGAGGAGGGAGGCACAGAAGAGGAAGTGGACGGGGGAAAACGAGAGGGATACACAAGGCCACAGGGCCAATAAGTTAACAAGAAATGCAGGCGCATAGAGGATCCCTGGCAGCACCTACCTAGTCCACAGGCCAGATGGAAGTGGTGGACAGCGCGTAAACACGGCCACTAGTCCCACAACAGCACAAGCACACACAACCAATCGGGGGAGGGGTGAGCGGGCTGGGAGGCAGGAAGAGGGAGGACACTGGAAGAGGAAGTGGGCGTGGGAAAACGAGAGGGATACACAAGGCCACAGGGCCAACAAGTTAACAAAAAATGCAAGCAGATCGTGCGGGGCACAGAGAGGATCCCTGGCAGCACCTACCTAGTCCGCAGGCCAGATGGAAGTCCAGCAATAGGGAAATCAGCACGTTGAGGCAACAATTATGGACATACCGACTTCCTTTCCCATGACACCAGACTTTCCTGCACACTAGACCATTCCCAGACCTTGCAGCTTCCTCGCAGTCAAAAATATCTTTGCAACTACTACTTTGTTACATGTTGCTGTCCCCATTACTCAGCTAGGCCAAGGGCAGATACTGTTAGCTTGCAAGAAATTCATCATGCTTGGGAAAGAGAGATCCTTATTAAAAACATGTAACAGAAGCCCCACTTGTGAGAAGTAATGTCTTGTATTATTTGTGCTACTGAACCACTCTGCCATGTATTCAGTAGTCCTGAGACTTCACTACAGGGCAGTCGATCCAAAAGCCAGATTCAGTATTTTGGCAATGTCTCAACCGGTGGAATGGTTCACACCAAACCACATCTTTTGCAACTATTATATTTCCATCTGACTAATGTTAAAGTCATACATTGTTATTAATCTGTGTGTTAGACTTCCCTGGTAAAAAGCTTCATGAGACTGGATAACAGGAACCTTTTTTTAAACTATAACTAATATAATTAATATGTGCACTGCCTTGCAACTCAGCCAAATATTTGTTATCATGGATGCAGCAGAAATGAGGTCTAATCAAAAAATGGCAGAGAGACTAAAACAACATTGAACCCTTACAGTTTGAGTATTCTCGCAGCCTGTACTTCCCTTTATGTTTAGGTTGTTGCAATTACATATGAAAATTCCCCCCTCTAGTTAATTCATTAACTACTCCCCCGCCCGCTTTCTTGTTTTCAAAAGGATTTTTTCATACCCACACTTTACTGACATCATGCAAATCTCCATATTCTTCTGGGCTGAATGGTAAAACATAACACTCCCCATCCCTTGTGCAATCAACATATGTTTCAGGGTAATGTCCAGGGTCATTTGGGTGATTGAAGCGTGTTTCAGGTGGACCAATTGGAAGTTCAATTCTAACCATGCGAGGCCGAACCTCGCAAGTCCTTTATTCTGTTTAAGTGTGAATATTTTTCAAAAGGGGAGGGTCATCAACAGGTTTCATTGTGAATGATATTATGGGCTTTGTTTTAGACATTATCCTTTTGGAGCATCCCACAATCAGTTGACAGGTGGAGAACAGAGCATGCAGCAACACAAGAACAGGAATCAGCAGTTTGAAAATATTACTCATCAATTTGGGCACCCATTAAAAAAAATGGACACAAACCAGTCATTTTCTTTCACCCTGCCTTTTTTCTCCATTGCAGTGCACAAATTATGTATTCTATGTATTGCCTGTGTAAGAGTTACATTGTCAACGTAATTGGAAGGTATATAAGCACAGCAAGACATATCATGTTTTGCAAAAATGCCACTTTCTATTGCAGTTAGTACATATAAAACACACCTGTTTTGAAGAGTGGTCAGCCTAATCACTCTCAGATCTTGTCTTATTGCATTCAGGTCATGTTCACTTCCATTAGCCATTTGTATCAGTTCCCTGCAAGTAATCTGAACCCATTTGGTATTGGCTACTGTTTTTTCCTCAGAAGTGAAAATGGATGCAAAAAATGTTTCTCCTTTGTTGAATAACTTATATCCCTCGGGTATGTCATTGAGCTTATCACTGGAGTCCTTGGGCATGTAGTTGCTATGGCAGTGATGTTGGAGGCCCATAGAGCACCTGATGTATTAAGTAACAGGCTTGGTCATTGGGTGTTTGCTGATTGCTGTGAGGTTAACATCTGGGATTACCAACATGGGGGCTTGTAGTCTTGCCATGGAAAATATTCTTTTCCAGGACGGTGATCATTGCGTGTATGCCATCCCACCGCACACCCAAAAAATATCCATGAGTGCTGCAGTCCCTGTTTGGATGTCTGATAGATCGATTGCCCTGTAACCCTTCTTGTTAGTGTCCACAAACACACTGCCGTTGCCTCTGAAACACAAGGAGAATCATGTATTTTTCAAAATATCTGTCAGAGGTTTATGTTGATCTATCCAGGTCCAATATTTGACATATTTTTGCCAGACAGCAAAACATGTTTAATTCATTTGTAGTATTGCACTCTTTGGTAACCCAAACATCCCACCTGCCTTGCACCCAATCAGCCCTTCAACCCATTCATTTTTGTTAAAAACAGCACCTTTCAACTGTAAGCAAGGCATTTTTTTGGAGTGAAGCTGCTCCGGTCCTACTTCATTAGAACTGACGACAAAAGTGATGGGTGGAAGGTTTTGAATGAATCGAAACCACTGGCAATTGCTCTGGGAAACCTTCCACACCACCGTCTTTTAGCCCGTCTGTGCCATTGCATAAGGGGACCAGCCATGTGCAAATCAGTCAGCAGCTGCCGCAACCGAAGGTAGCAGCCCAGCCCGAACTGCTAGGCCTAGTCCCCTCTGCACAGAAAACCAAGCAACCCCAGACATGTGTCGGCCTTGTTGGACCTCCTCAGTGCAGGTGCAGCCTCGTTCCCTGTGGCGCAGTGAGCAAGGGACCCATGTCTGGGCATAGCCTCTCTCACAAGGAGAAACAAACTGACCACAAAAGTGTTGGGTGGAAGGTTTCGAATGAATCTAAACTATTGGCAATTGCTCTGGGCAACCTTCCACACCACCTGCAGTTGGTTTAGTGGCTGTAGCTGTAATGATTCTTGCTGTTGCTGAAAAGGATACTTGCACGAAAATCTTTGTTTCTTCAAAATTCTTCATATCTGATTAAGAAAAATGGTTCATGTACCATGAAAAGTGTTTGTCAAAATTATTGTTTGGCAAATTTTGCCTAAAAAGAGTTTGTTAAACAATTAAATCCAAAAACCTTTTTTAGTTTCTTGTCTGGTTTTCCAGATATTCGATAGTGTGCAGGGGACGGGAGTTCCCAAAGAATTTTTGGGAACAACCATACCTTTCTACTTAGATTACAGATACAGACCCCAGTGCATGATATTGCCCGCAGGCAGTGCAGGTGGGTGGCATGGTGAGAAGGTAACTGGGCCCTAAAGACAGAGGGAGACCAGGTGCATGACGCTAATGCAGAACAGATCAACAGGGGAGAGGAGGAGAGACGGCAGAACAAGGAGTGCTTCCAGAACCAGAGGTGGTTCTCCTCAAGTGTTAGAGTGGCAGGGAGGCTGTTCCAGAGGGAGGCCCCAGCCGAAGACAGATATCTAACCACAGCTATTTTCTTAGAAAAACAGCTGACCCTGAGGGAGTTAGAGGTGGAGGAGCAAAGGGCTCGAGAGGAAAGATATTTACAGAGGGAAAGCTAAAGGTAGTTTGGCCCAGGCCCCAGAAAGCCTTGTGGGCAATGCAGAGGGTCTTGAATTTAATCCTTGCAGCCACTGGGTGCCACTGAAGAGATTTCACTGTTATGATTGCATAGAAAACTGTAACTGGGTTATATCTTGGGTTTTCTGATTTTACTTTAGAACCATACTTTTGAATTTCATGGGTTTTTATTAGCAGAATTTAACCATAACGTCCCTTTAACAAAGGGTTTTATCTGTGAATTTCATAGGTTTTTATTAGGGCAACATAACCATAACCTCCCTTTAACAATGTTTTTTACTGAATTTCAATGGTTTTTATAAGTGGAAATGTTTCATGATGTTACAGCATTTATTAATAATTCCTCTTTTAACAATATATGAAATGGCCATGAACCTCCTTCAACAAATATATTTTTTGCAACGCATACTGATGTGTGTCGTTTTCAGCAGCTTATGCTGGGTCTGCAAGTCATGGTTGAATTGCTTATGGCATGAGACTCCACCATGACCCCAGCCCCACCAAGCCAACCCTGTTTTCCACTGAACCTAACCTGCATCCTGGTTCAGTGGCAACTATACCCCCGTAATGTGACCTATGGCTACTGCACATGGATTGCAGCTATGACCAGTCTCCACAATCCATGGGACATGGACTTCAGCCATGCTACAGAGACCAACAAGCAAATTAGAGTAGAAAAACCCATTGCTTTTCCCAAAATTTTGTTCTCCATTCAAGCCTATCCTGATTTTGAAAATGTTACCACATTTAGTAGCCACGCCCACTTTAACCCCATTGCCATTCCCAGAATATTTATTTCCATTCAAGCCTATCCTGATTTTGAAAATGTTACCACATAGCCAGTGCCTGGTGGCCATGCCCACTTTAACCCCATTGCCGTTCCCAGATTTTTTTCAAAGTAAACTAGAAGTATGGTTCCTGACTCCTTAGGATGTCAGGATTCCAAAATTATATGCATTTCCTAATATACACAAGAACCTTTTAGATCCTCTGGGTCATCCTACTGTACCTTTAGACAATTACCATAGGGACCAATCTAAAAGATATTCTAGATGCTGTATCTTTAGTTAAGAACCGACTGCTCGACAGAGTCAATAATTTCCATGTCAAATTAAAGATTACAGCCATATATTGGGATGTTCACTAATAGGAGGTGTGTGGTGTAGCCCAGGATATGCTAGATTTGTGTCCAGCCCCACATCATGTACCTACATATTTTAACCGCAAATTAATTGTTGGTCAGCAATAATCGTTGTCTAGAAATCAAATATACAAATATGGGTGCAGTATTGGTCCAATAGCATTGTTTACATTTTAACTTTACCATGACTTAAAATAGTAATGACATATCTTTTCTGGACACAATAGTCAAACACACTGAATGCAGGCTATACACTACACTTTACAGAAAAGCCACATCTCACAACACTATGTAGCACTATTCTACATAGCATGTTAAAACAATTGGGGTGATCTCTCATATATCCATTCTTATGTGTAAGGTGCAAATGTACGTATCTACCTTCTTGACACACAATGTAAAATCTTTGGGAGTGCTCTTCTAGGTAAACTTGAACACTGGGTAGAGGAAAATAAAATCCAGTTAAATGTCCAACTGGGTTTTCTGGCCGGTTTGGGGACATCCAAACAGGCATTAAACTTGTATCTTATAGGGGCACATGTTTATATCTAAAAAATACCCCATATACGTACCATTTATGGACTTGTCGAGTGCATTTGACAAGGGCAATAGGTCAAGATTGTGATCTACATTAACTGTCCAAACGAAATACTAAGTGTCCTAGTGAATATTCACCAATGTACTGAGGCCTGTGTAAAGAAATCTGGATAAGGGGGTAGTACACCATATTTTCAAAATGGAAACATGGAGCAAAAAAGGGATGCATACTGGCACCCGTTCTTTTTTCCCTATACATTAATGACTTACACATAGCCCTATCACAAATAGAAACCGATGTTCCTACACTAAAATGGCGTGCTAATTACGACTGACAGCTTAGAAACACGTACAAAGCTAGTTCTGTGGCCTATACTGCTGCAATTAAACTTATTTCGCACAGAAAATTGAAACTTCTCTAGGGCAGAACAAAGCGCTGTTTTCAGTGGTGACATCTCTGTCCTCTTCAGCGTAATGTTCTTCTACTATCCAACCTACCCAGGAGCTATGTGACTCTTTATCCCAGTTTTTCATTAGCAAAATGGAGATTATTCGGACTAACATTTCCATGAAAATGGTACCAGCCACTAGTGCGTCGAATCCCAGTTACTTTTCTCATGACACAGCCATGGATACTAGGAAATCTGGCTGGTCGTCCTTTCCTCTTTACTCTGGAGAGTCGGTTTCTAAGGCCCTTCAGAATATTAAATTGAGTGCGCCCTCTGATGCGGTGCCACTATGAGTCCTGAAGGAGATTTCCCCTGAAATTATGCGGGTTATTACGGATGCTATTAATACCTCCTGTCAAACAGGATTTATTCCACCTGAGTTAAATGCTGCCACAATGATTCCACTCTTGAAAAAACCCTCTCTAGATCCTTCTGTACCTGCTAATTTACAACCTGTTTCTCTTCTCCCTCCTCTGATGAAACTCTTGGAATCACTGGTGTCTCCTCCCTTGTCTTCTTTCCTTGAAAGATCTGACTGTCTTGACTCAGCCCAGTCTGGTTTCTGGCCTGGCAAAGGTACCAAGAGTGTCCTGGTCTCTGTCCTGAATGATATGGCCAGAATGGTCGATGCGGGGGGTGTCGGAGCCTTGATACAATTAGACCTTTCAGCAGCCTTCGACACTGTTGACCATCCTACCCTTCTATCTGCCTGGCCCAAGTCGGTATCTATGGTCATGTTCTAGCCTGGTTTTCCTCTTTTCTCAAGGACAGATCTCAATCTCTCCAGCTCTCTCCTTTTCTTTGAAACCTTCCTATCTCACATGTAGTGTCCCCCAGGGTTCCGCGTTGTCACCTATTCTCTTTAATATATACATCTGGGCCTTAGTGTGCCTCATCCGTTCCTTCGGCGTCAGGTGCTACTTGTATGGCGATGACAGCCAGATCCTGATCAGGCTAGATGTTGATCGGACTGAGGTGTTGTTGTGCCTTCCTCAGTGCCTGGTGCAGTGGGGGGTTGATGGGGCTTAACTGCCTAAGTTGAATGGTGACAAAACGGAGGTGCTGGTGGTGGGTTCCCCTCCTGAACCTTCACTATAGATTTCACAACTTTTTTGGGCCTTCCTCTTTTGGATCGCTTCCTGTTCCTGCAATTCAAGTTAAAAATGTGGGAGTTATCATGACAGCCACTCTATCAATGGACGCCCAGATTTCATCTGTATGCCAGTCTGGGTTTTTCCAATCTTGAGACACGTCTTCCATTTTATACCATCTGTTCTACGGCCACTAGTTGTAGCCACTATGATATCCAGCCGCCTGGACTATTGCAATTCACTCTATCTTGCTCAGCCCCAGGGGCTGATCCTCCGCTTGCAGCGCCTCCAGAATTTTGCAGCCCGGGTGGCGACTGGATTACTTTATGGTGCGCATGTCTCCCTGGTCCTGCGTCACCTGCACTGGCTACCTGTGGCCCAGTGCATTGATTTCAAGGCACTCTTTATTGTGCACCGTGCTCTGAATGGACAAGGGGCAGAATATCTATGTACTAGATTCTCTCTCTACCTTCCCAGGCGTTCCCTGAAGTCCGAGCCGGCTGGCCTGCTGTGTGTTACATCTTTCTGCCATGTCAGGCTTGGTGGACGTGCCTTTTCCATTGCAGCAGCACAACTGTGCAACAAGCTGCCTGTTGAATTGAAAAATATCCATAATCATTTGGTTTTTAGGAAGGCTCTTAAAACTCCTCTTTTCTAATCTGGATGGTTATAGATATGATGGTGTGTGCTCGGGGCCTCTTTCTCCTTTACAGCACTATGATGCCTTTGGGCGACTGTGCGCTATATAAGAAACCCTAACATAACATAACTAGGAAATGAATTGTTGGCCTCTGCTGATGATACCGTTCTGAGTTTAGGGCCCTTTGTGGCTAGCGCGTCATGCAGTAGATGGGCTGCAGAATAACTCTTTACACCAAATAATCAAACCAACTCAGGAAGATGGCAAAGTTTGTTTACTGTTTTGTTATCAATTGTCTAAAACAGGGAGTTCCAACAGGCATCAACGGACGTCACACAGCATTCTCTTGAAGTATTTCATTAAAAACAACACTTTTGTAGGAAAAACTTGTCAAACGTGACGTCATACTACGTGGCAAGTAAGAAAAACCTATGTGGGTTGTGGTTAGCTTAAGAGGAGCATCTGAGTATACTTTCAATGTGGGGTCGGGTCGTGATTGGGTCTCTATTGTCAGGTGGACAACTCATGCCCACCCATAGTGCAAGTCATCTTCAACAGTTATTAGGAAAATCACACATCATTGGCTCTCAAACTATAAGGCCTTTTGTCATATGGCCCTCTACAATTGGTTGGCACGCCTGTGCCCTTCTGGAACATTCAGATCACTAGCAGCACATGAGCTCATACCCCTGGTGTCAGGGGGTGGACTGAACTGTACCTCTCCATGCAATTAGCCCAACATCTCTCATCACCCATGCCTTCTGACATGCAGATTGTCTTTGAACTTTGCCTTGCAATGTATGCTCTTCTCTGGGAATATAAGGGAGTATGAGCACACGCTTATCATAGTTCTAGAACTGCATGCCCAACTCTATTATCATCCTGGGCTCACGTGACAGGAAACCGCAATTCACCCATTTTTCAGCATTTAATTGTATTGAATTAATAAAACTTGCCACTCATGGTGGTCTTTCTTTGCACCTTAACAAGGAATTATTCAGCTTCTCATGTTCTCTGCGTTAAAGAATAAATAACCAGTCTTGGCTGCCTTCAGTCTTGACACCAGGCCAGACAGCCCTTCTCGATTCTTCCATGCTCCCAGCTAATTCTATGCTGTGACAGAGTTTTCAGCCCTTCTCTTCATGGGTTTGAACTTGCTAAGGTTGTGACACTAATGTCCAGCTTCTATATAATGGTGGCACTTCCTGCAGTCTATTCACTACCTATAGACAGCTTCTAAGATGACTTGATCTACTTGCATTGCTGCATCTGTACAGTTATTGAATAATTTGCATTTTCTATAGTGCTCTTCATACATGCGATCTTCTTTTCGCACATAAAAGGCTACTCGATTCTTTACTTCATCATCAGTTTCAATAAGGTCCATACATTCTCTTTTTCAGCCAGTCTTCTTTGTGCGTCACGCTCGTTTATTGTGATGTCACCAACTTCTCTTTCTCTTTTTTTCATATTCCTTCGGGGATCTTCTCCAAGAGATTGTCATCTCTTCGGGAATACATCTGATAGGGTTTTCTTAGTGGATACCTTTTCTTGAAGATTTGACATGGAACAGTCACAACTGCTGGTGTCAGGCATGGCACTATTTCAGGCTGCCAGCATCCAGGTAGTAGGGGGGTGGGACTTTTTGCAGGGGCAGTTGGCTGCTCCTCTACAGTTCTGATGACCTGCACTCCTAGAGCTCTACAGATATGGATTAAAGAATATACATGCTTTATGATAAATTTAGACCTGCAACAAATTCTGCTATTCTGGTTTGTCAAAGGACTGGATGACGAATTCAAATCCCCAAAATGTGTTGTAACACATCTGTAATTATGATTGTGAATGAATTTGATTATTTGGGAATGAACTTTACCAGAGCATTAACTGGTTTGAGTTACATCTTGAAACAAACTATGAGAATAAAGCAGGCCCTTGGAGGTGTTTTTTCGATTCTCAAAAATTTGCAGATCTCAAACAATGAATATCATTGTGGTAGTCTATAAAAATAAAACACCTTTGGTAGCCAAATGGGGAGGTTAAATATGGGGATTTTCCATAGTAATTACTCTACAGATCACTAACAAATAATTTTTAAAGAAACAATTAAGTCTTCCAGACTCTTCATGTCATTTTGCGATGCTTCAACAACTGGTCTGAATTTTGTAAAGGATGACATCTCTTTACAACGTGTTCTACACTGGTTGTGACTCTGGAGTAACCCAAAGGCAGAGCTAACACAAATTATCATGACGTCTACGCTTGGTAAAACTGGTGTACTTTCCATACCTCGGATACAAGACAGTAACACCTTTCTTAACAAAGTCAATGCACACTTATAGTTTTTGACCCCAACTAGTTGATGTCCTATTTAAGGGATACCCAACAGTTGACCAAACTGATGAAACCTTGTAATTGGAGGTACATTGATTTGTAATATCTTCTAATATACTACAGCAGTATCTAGCCTGGTAAAATTACATACATGAGAGACCCTTGATAACGAGAGCAAGATTTAATTGCATATCTTTGAGAGCAGTAAAAACTGCAGGTCGTGTAACCGGCGGAAAGTAGTAGTTTACTCTGGGGTGCCCCCACTGAGGATCTGTTGCAATTCATGTTATTTTGGCAAGTATATATTCATTGGTACCTCTTTTGAGAGGATTGGGGTTTATTCAATGGCAAGTTTCTTTTTCAAACGTATTAATAGTGAATTCCGCTTTAGTTGGAAGGACTATGTTAGCGTACCTCAGACAAGTGTTTAAATGCAGTAAAGATCAAATTGCTATTTTCTAATACCATTCTTAGGATGTAACATTTGGGATTTTTATATGAATTCCTTAACACGTTTCCATTTTCATTTATGTACTGTTGATTGATTGGTTCATGCCTCACATACATAGTTACAACTAGTTACTACAATTGACACATATTTTGGCCGATCATTACCACCTCTTGCAAATCATTACCCTTGGGGACATTGGGTGCTTTGCAAGTACATCACCAAGAAATGTACTTCTTTCAACTTCACATGGCATTTGAATAATGGTTCCAAATGCCAATATAATCATCTAAGTGATTTCTTGCTCATCTGTTGTGATACATGTAAATGACAATGCGTCCTGTTACTATCCACATTTCTGAACACAACATTAATATCTGCACCCAACTATGCAAGTGCCCCTTGCAAGCCACTTAGCAGTGAATTCCCACATTGAATTATTATAGACTAGTGGAAAAGTCTGTTTACACAGGCTAATGTGTATAAAAGAAAGACATTTTCAGAGTGTAAATATATTATGTGGTGTATTTTAACGTAATTTATGTTAACAGAAAAAAGATTGCTTGTACAGGATCTTGCTCCTTTTATGTGGAGAAGTAGTAACCTCAAACAAAATCTCATGTAATCGGTTGAAAGTTTAAAATAGTACATAATGCAAATTGTTGTATCTGCGCCTCATTGTCTTTGATTCAAGTTATGTGTTTTGGACTCAAATATATAATGTTGAGGGATGTCAGAGTAATACAATTCACTTGCAGCATGATTCGAAGTAGATATGAAATCATAAAATAAATTAAATTGAAGTCAAATAAAGTTTAAAACATACATGAAGAATATTATTGATATAATACTACATACCAATAAATATTACAATGAATAATTACACTCAAAAATATTATTTTGGCAAAAAAAATGATACAATTCATAAAATAATACAATTCCATTCTAAAATTATTACATGACCTTAAAATATACAGATGCTTAAAACACCCAATAAAATTCATATTTTCTATAAATTAAGATCACATCCATAAATCTAATATATACAGTGCATTCAAAGTGACAAAATAAATTCAAGCAGAATAAATCAAATTCATCACTCAATCCCAATACCAACCCTATACTGGATCAATGCTTTGTTCCTCTGCCACCATGCCCTATAAATATAGTGTGCCTTTGGAAAATTAACATGTGGCAATAAACATTGATTTAAAACTTTAACGCAGACGCAGCTGGTCAAATTCCTTTGTCAATACAAATTTGGCACAGACACAAAAGCCTCAAGTGAGGTGTTTTTTCACACTTCAACATAAAATGCGTTATTGTTTCTTTAAGCGGGCCACACAAAGGACATTTCGCCGGGACACCTGGTCTCCATGCCATGACAAAAACTGCTATGGGTGGACAAAATATATCTAAATAAGCCTTATAGCGTACTCCAATCTAGACTCTAAATAGATTAGGTCCAGCTTTAATGATGAAACATCCACAATTAGATTTTCCTCTGCTCTCTGTGACATACAGGCTTTCAACCGCTTAGTTTCCTGAATAGATAGAGCACATGGATTTTCTAATTTTTAAAGCTTCTTTCGCCCGCTATGCTCATGAAGTGCATTAACGCTTCACGTTATTTTAACAAATCCGCTGAGCTCCATACCTTTAACCAATCTAGAGCCAGTATGAACAACGCATACGGTATTACTGGTAAGTCGTTGAGTTCTAGATAGAGCATTGTGGAGGGTGCACTGAGGGGGAGCAATAATAGTAGGAAATATATTCTTACAGGCACCTAACTTGCTTGAATTGGTATGGCCCCACAATTCAGCCCCATACAAGGCAGCTGGTAGTACTTGTTTCTTCAGTAAGTCTAGGGCCGGAGATATAGCACCACTCCCATGGCAATGGAAAATGAAGAGGATACCACTGCTATACTTCTCAAGAGGGAGTACTGACCTAGCAGGTTGTCCACTCCACCTACCAATGTCTTGAAAATGCACTCCCAAGTAGTCATAGTATGTGACTTGCTCAATAACAGCCCCATTAATAGTTAGGGAAATAACTCTCTTTTTGGAGAGTGAGGTGGGCTTAGAAACCACCACTTTTGATTTCTCTGGGAGGTAGCAAATAACACTGCATCATCTGCATAGAAGAGTGCAGGGTATTTAACTGAAGCCAATATCGGTGGGTCCTGATGCATCAATTATTTCTTGAATGTAGATGTTATAAAGTAAGGGTGTCAGGACACAGACCTGTCTAACTCCCATACAGATGTCAAATTCCTTTGTAAATTGAAAAAAAAGTAATTTATTTTGTTAGAGAAATAGTGCTTAATCAAATGTTTCTTTTTTAAATGTATATCTTTTCTTAGTCTATGCCTCTTGAAGTATGCTGTTAAAGTGGTATCCCTGTCTTGGGCCTTTTCTGCAGCTAATTGTATGTTATCATTGTTGTAATACACATTTTGTTTGCCTGGAAGATTTACTTGAACTCCTATTGTTGTCATGAACCGCTGTTCGCGTCCCTTCTGGACTTCGTGGTCCCTGACCCATAGGGGACTGAACTCAGTAGTACTCCCAACATGGCCGCTGAATGTGGAACGCTGTTTGCCAGTCTTCGCGTTGTACGCTCTACGTTCTACAAAGCAGACACGTGCCCGCGACCCTGCGCGTCTCAACACTACCGCTTGCAGTAGTCAGACGTGTGTTGCCGGAGCTCGTTCACCGATTACTTCTGATTCCTGGTTCCCGGTCCCCTGCATTCCTCTTCTTTCTTCCTTCCCCTTATCCTCACCTTACATATCCTGGATTTCCATCGCATTCGGATCTCTGAGTGCAAACCTCATTATTTCCTGGTCTTCATCCCGGACATCTGAACGTTTCCTGGAGCTGGGTCACGAACTGCATGCTGGAACCCGAGGACCCACGCACGGGGTTATATGAATCCCGAACAGTGCGAAAGAAGACATCTTCGAAGATCACAAGCAAACAATACAGACAGGTGAGAAGGGGGGAGACCTGTGACAGATTGAGACGCCAACAAATTGATACAGTTACAGAAATGGAGGCTGCAGTTCAAGACCTCATGCGAGGCATGCAGTAGTTAACTACAGAAGTCCAAAATCTTAAAGCAGAAAATGCGGCATTGAAACACTGGTCTTGTCACGTGACTCCGCAACCAAGGAAAACGTGTTGTTGGGCGGAGTAGTGGATACATATGATGGCTCTTCAAAGACCCTTTGTGCCTTCCATGATTCATGTTTAGTGCACTTCACCTTTAAGCCCTACTACTTCTCCACTCCCAGGGCAAAGGTGGGCTTTATGATCTCACATCTCTCTGGGAATGCCTTGACTTGGGCGACTCCCTTAGTTAATTCGGGTGATGCCCTCCTGGATGACTATGATGGTTTCGTGCAGGCGCTAAAGAGCATGTTTGATCGCCCAGAGCAGGTTTACAGTGCCCAAGAATGTTTATTGGACTTTCAACAAGGATCCCAGGGTATGCTTACCTATGTGACCCGCTTTAAACAACTTGCCAAGGAAGCAGACTGGTGTCCTGAGGCCTGTTTCACCCTCTTTCGAAGAGGACTGAATGAAGAGATAAAAGACGAGCTAGCCAGGGTAGCTCGCCCAAGTTCCTTCCAGGCTCTCATGGATCTTTCCTTGCAGATCGACTTTCGTATCCAGGAAAGAAAGGCGGAAAAGAAGAAGATTAAATTGCCCTTCCAAAAGGCCTCTACAGAATATCCTTCTAGAGCTGAGCCTGCAGCTTCCCTGACCACGGACCCAGAACCCATGCAACTTGGGGCCTTCCACAGACCCATAACCCCGCAAGAAAGGATGCGACAGATTCACACTGGTCTGTGCATGTATTGTGCCTCTGATACGCACCTTGTGAGAAAGTGTCCTATTGCCCCTCCATGGTGTTCAGGGAAACGCCAGCTCCCGATCCTAGATGGAGCACAGTTTTGGGAGAGAGATGTTTGCTCCACATCTATTCCATCCTTGAACTCTCCTGGACAGAACAACCTTGTGATTCTGCAAGCCTTTCTATCGCCTTCCAAGAAAGAATCTTACCCCATTCTGGCATTAGTGGATTGTGGGGCCATGGGGATATTCATAGATCATGATTGGGTCACTACCCATAACATTCCATATGAAACTCGCGACATCATGCAACCTGTAGAGGCTATCGATGGAAGACCTCTCTCTTCAGGACCCATAACCCTTCAAACCAAAGAGATCCTGCTTTCCATAAACCAACATCAAGAGAGGATCAAATTCAACATCATAAGATCTGCCCATTACCCAATGGTTCTGGGTATGCCCTGGTTACAGAAGCATAACCCCTACATCAACTGGGCAGCAGGATCCTTGTTTCTTGGTTCAGAACATTGTATGTCCCACTGTTAATCCCTAGACTCCTCGTCAGGGTCCTCTGAAGACTCGCAAGCGAACCAGCAAAATTCATTCACTGTCTCAAATATCATCCAGGTTCCCAGGGCCTATCAGGCTTACACAGATGTCTTTTCGACCGCCATAGTTCAAGCTCTTCCCCCTCACAGACCTGAGGACTGTGCTATTGATACTGAACCCTGAGCGGTGATTTCTTTTGGAAGGATGTTCATTCTATCAGAGCCTGAGAAAGGAGCCCTCTGAGAATACTTGGATACCAACTTGGAAAATGGTACTATACGACCATCCAAATCCCCGGCGTGAGCTTCATTGTTTTTTGTTCCCAAGAAAGATACCAAGGAGCTTAGCCCTTGTCTAGATTATCGTGGCCTTAATCAATGCACTCTCAAGGACTGCTACCTCTTGCCCCTAATCTCGGATATCTTGGAAGCGGTTAGAGGAGCTATAATCTTCACAAAATTAGATCTCAGAGGTGCCTACCATCCGATCCGTATAAAGGAAGTTGACAAAAGGAAAACAGCCTTTAGGACACCCTTTGGTCATTTTGAATACTTGGTTATGCCCTTTGGACTTGCCAATGTCCCAGCGGTCTTCCAGCATTTTATGGACCGGGAGTTCTCCGATATGCTGTTCCTCTTCGTCATTGTATATCTGGACGACATACTGATATACTTTAAAGACCATCTGAAGCATGAAGAACATGTTAAGGCAGTTTTACAACGTCTACGTGAACATAAGCTCCCGGCTAAACCCGAGAAATGCCTTTTCCATGTGCCTACTGTTCACTATCTTGGATTCGTCCTTAGCCCAAAAGGAATTGGAATGGACTGCTCAAAAGTAGACTCCATTCTATCCTGGCCTGTTCCAACTACTCTAAAACAAATTCAATCCTTCCTGGGGCTTGCTAACTTCTACCGGAAATTCTTACCATCTTTTTTAGCGATTGTACATCCGATCATTACATTGTTAAAGAAGGATACCTCCTTTCACTGGACAGCAGCCCAAGATGAGGCGTTTCAATGGTTAAAGTCGGAGTTTACACAAGCCCCCATCTTAGCCCAACCTGACATTGATCGACCCTTTCTATTGGAAACTGATGCCTCTAACTATGCCATCGGGACAGTCCTGCAACAGGAATTCGATGACAAGCTAGAACACCCCATTGCCTATCTTTCTCGCACCTTGACTCCTAGCGAAACCTACTATTCTGTTTTGGAAAAAGAACTACTAGCCATCCGTCAAGCCTTCACAGATTGGCGTCATCTAATCCTGGGAGCGAAACACCCTGTTCAGGTCCGCATGGACCATCGAAATCTTCAAGTCCTGCAATCCCTGGAATATAGAAACAGTCGTCAAGCCCGCTGGGCCTTCTTTTTTGCTCAATACCAATTTCAAATCAATCATGTTCCTGGAACACACAATATAATAGCCGATGCCTTATCCCGACGTCCTGACTACGAAACCCTTGAAGATCGATCCTTCTCAAAGATGTTCCCCACACAATATTTGTTGCCCAAGCAATCAACCTCCTGGAGGATATTCCGATTCAAACTCAGTCCTCTGAAACCTGGAAGGAGTTTAATGGAAAAAATCGATGGAACCTCAAAACAAAGGACGGATATTGATTCAAGGATAATTGCCTGGTCATTCCCACTCAAAGACTACAACAAAAGATCACAAGCCTATGTCATGATACCCTTCACACCGTGGCATCACCAACACCCTCCATCTAATACAAAGACAGTTTTGGTGGCCGAAGATGAAGGGTGATGTCCAGCATTATATCCAAACATGTGCAGTCTGCACTCAAAACAAGCATGATAACAAGAAACAGGCAGGTCTCCTGCTCCAACCAGCACTGCCAACACGACCTTGGGAATTCATCGCCACAGACTTTATTGTGGAACTACCACCTTCCAGGGGACACACAACTATCATGGTTACCATTGACTTGTTCACTAACATGGCTCCTTTTACACTTTTATATAAACTACCATCTTCATCTGAACTTGCCGGAATCTTCCAGAAACACATATTCCGACTCCACGGACTACCCTCCAAGATCATATCTGACAGAGGACCCCAGTACATATCCCAGTTCTGGAAACAATTATGTCGTATACTGGGAATCCAATGTGCCCTATCCTCAGGTTATCACCCACAGACCAATGGAGCTACTGAACGCGTAAACCAAACTCTGGAACAATATCTTTGCTGTTTCGCCACCAAGGTCCAGGACGATTGGTCACTCTTAATACCTGTGGCTGAAATCACCTACAACAATTTGGATCACTCGGCTGTCAAAACCAGCCCCTTCTTCTGTAGTCAAGGATTCCACCCTTTGTTTCTACCATCCATTCTCCCACATCCTACCCCAGTTCCTACACTTGACTTCTGGCTCGAAACCCTCATCAACGTACACAAAGAAGCAAAAGAACACCTATAAAAGGCCCAAAGAAACATCAAACATCATGCTGACTCCAAAAGAAGACCAGGGCCTTCATTCTCAATAGGTGATAAGGTCTGGTTGTCTTTGAAACTTCTACCCCGACACCTACGACCAAATAAATTGGCTCCCCGGTATTACGGCCCTTTTACCATAAAGGAAGTCATTAACCTGGTGGCCTTTCGACTCAGACTACCAGAATCGTGGAAGAGGATCCACCCGGTCTTTCACACTTCTCTGTTGAAACCATACGTCCAGTCCTCTCGAACTGCTCCAAGATCTACCCCTGTGATTGTCAATGCTCAGCTAGAATATGAGGTTTCCCGAATATGTGACTCCAGGTACAGACGTGGTCAGCTACAGTATCTGGTCGAGTGGAAAGGGTACCCTCCCATTGAACACACGTGGGAACCAGTCTCAAATATAAATGCCCCCAGACGGCTCCAAAGATACCACCTTATACATCCGGGTAAACCCGGAGCAGCTGGGTTTCGGAGGAGGCATGCTGTCATGAACCACTGTTCGCGTCCCTTCTGGACTTCGTGGTCCCTGACCCATAGGGGACTGAACTCAGCAGTACTCCCAACATGGCCGCTGAACACGGAACGCTGTTTGCCAGTCTCCGCGTTGTTTGCCCTACGTTCTACAAAGCAGACATGCCCCCGCTGCCCTGCACGTCTCAACACTACCACTTGCAGTAGTCAGACGTGTGTTGCCAGAGCGAGTTCAGCGATTCCTCTTCTTTCTTCATTCCCCTTATCCTCACCTTGCATATCCTGGATTTCCATCGCATTTGGATCTCTGAGTGTGAACCTCATTATTTCCTGGTCTTCGTCCCAGACATCTGAACGCTTCCTGGAGCTGGGTAGCGATCCGCACGCTGGAACCCGAGGACCCACGCACAGGGTCATATAAATCCCGATCAGTGTGAAAGAAGACATCTTCGAAGATCACGAGCAAACAATACAGACAGGTGAAAAGGGGGGAGACCTGTGACAATTGTTGTATGCATAAGGCAGCAGCTCCTTCTAGCTGTGATATCGTGAAATACACATTTTGTTTGCCTGGAAGGTGAACTTGAAGTCTTATTGTTGTATGCATAAGACAATAGCTCCCTCTAGCAGTGATAACAGCCCATGTGGCAGGATGGCTTCAGACAGACATGTGGCCTTTTATTATATAGTATGATGCTTTACATCTGGATGCTTATAATTATTCAGTTGTAAACCAACTTCTCCGATTAGAACAACATTGGACTCACCATATGTAAACACATAATGGGCCTCATCATGAGTTGGGCTGTAGCCCTTAAATGCGGTGGTAACAGTATTACCGCCGCATTTAAGGGCTGGCCCTATCACGAGTTGGGCGCTAAATCGGCTGTTTTACCTCCAGCTTTTTTCTGGAGGTGAAAATCCCTGTTTTCGGCTGTATTACAACCGGCTGTATTAGCCCGCAGTATTAGCACCGAAAATTCCCCATTGGATCCAATGGACCCATTCAGGAATGGGGATTTACCGTTAAGGCCCAACCCGTGATCCGGTGCTAATACCGCTGGACCGGTCGGCGCTAGGGCTATTACAGTCGGCAGTATTACAGCCGGGAATACAGCCCAACTTGCGATGAGGCCCATAGTCATGGCCTCAAAGATCCAATGACATGTTCTAATTAGTCACAAATGACATTGTCACTTTTGTAATTGAACTTACTTCTCATATGACTGTGCCAATGTGCTGACTCGATTTGTATATATGTTTTGCCTTTAAACAGGTGGCGACTGACAAAGAACACTCATGCATAGATACATTACAAACATCCAATTGAATTGTGCACATCGCAGAAACAGCTAGTAAATCTATATGCTCTTGCTCTAGAGGTTCAGCTCAGTTATTTGCAAATCTGTTTACTTAGCTTCTACTCAAACTTTTGTGACTCAATCACTTTTTTAATTTGTTTAATTTTAATGTGAAGATGTCCACTTTTAATGACCCGTTGTCATCTACGGTGAACCAATAATTGAGGTAGGATTGTCTCTGTATAATCCCCCTTACCTGCATTTAATCACAGATAATTGTTAACATGAAAAACAGTTGCCGCACCAAGTTAGTAGTCTTTTAAAGGGAACACCACTGACATTTAATCGAATTATGTATATTCCTATATAGTAGTCCAGTTCCAAGGAAGGAGTCTCTGTTATTGAATGTCGTTAAGAAGCTGAAATGTAAGTGCTTAATTTGACCGTGGTTTATTTAGAAGATTTCAATGTCTTGTAATTTCACTAAAATTGCAGAGGATTGAATTACACTAAATGTATCAACATATTCCATCAGATTTGGCTATTTCAGCCTGACTGTGTGTATGAAAAATCATCTATTGGCAAATCATTTTGTTCTGTATATGAAATGTGTGATGCATGTATGCCTATCTATTTATGTGAATTTTGGTTCACTTCTGGAATGTAACACGATGGGCTGTCTCTCTATGAATTTGTTTACTTATGGATAATTTTTTCTCTGCAGTCCTGAACAATTACTTTTGTTATTAAACACTATGTTTTATACATTTTGTACTCCTATAGGGACTTCCTTTGCTATTTTTACTTTTTCCTCAGTCGATCTAAATCTGGGCCTCATCACGAGTTGGGCTGTAGCCCTTAAATGCGGTGGTAATGGTATTACCGCCGCATTTAAGGGCTGGCCCTATCACGAGTTGGGCGCTAAATCAGCTGTTTTACCTCCAGCTTTTTTCTGGAGGTGAAAATCCCTATTTTTGGCGGTATTACAGCCGGCTGTATTAGCCCGCAGTATTAGCACCGAAAACTTCCCATTGGATCCAATGGACCCAATCAGGAATGGGGATTTACTGTTAAGGCCCAACCTGTGATCCAGTGTTAATAACACCAGGCCGGTCTGTGCTATGGCTATTACAGTCGGCGGTATTACAGCCGGGAATACAGCCCAACTCGTAATGAGGCCCTTTTCTTTCAATGGAAGTTTCATTCTGCTAATTTGCCATTGTATTGCCATTGCTGGCTAGGGTCTGTTGGTGCGTTATATAAAGAAATTGTTAAGATGTTTGTAATTTTTGAAAAAAACACAAACACAAGAATGCAATTAACGCTGTGGGACATGAACATGTAGTGCTGGGAAATATTGCAGTTTTAATGTGTGTAATGTGCTTCCAGCTGTTGTGATATTGTGACTAGTAGAGACGGGTAGAACAAAGTGGAATGTTTGCTCTTGCTTCAAAGGTAGGTGTGAAAGAAATGGCAACTACTGTGTTTCCTGTTAGACGATGGGTCTTTGTGCATTACTTTGGCTAAACAACAGCAGGGCCAGGACTCGAGAACAGAAAAATAGTAGCAGTAATGTGAATGGCATCTTTATCTAGTTAATTAACACCACTGCATTCAGGTACTAGAGATATGACACAACGGAAGTAACATATTCTCAAGTGACAGCATGGAGTGTAGCATTATGGTGACTGGATAATCGTGAACATCCTGCAATCTATGTTTTCTGGGTTCATCCCATTCCTGTGCATGGTGTGGCATAAACTGACACTGCAACGGTGGGGTACCCAACTTTGTCTTAATCTATGCCTGTTCAATGTTTTCTTGAACAGTGTGCAGAGGTACAGACCCTGTCATCATGTGTCCTATAGTTTGAAGTGTGTAATTTCCTCCTGGAGCAAGAAGACATATCCTCCTACAGTGTTGGTGCTGTTGATGCCACACACACGCTGACATATTGCATTTCAGATCTGACAGTCTGCCTGTGGAAAAGCAGCTTTTCCCTTCCTTTCTACATCTCTAACTGTGGCCTAACCCCCTCCTCTTCATCCTCTTCTTTCTCCCACTCCTCCTCCTCCTTCTACTCTCCCTCTTCCTCCTTCTTCTTCTTCTTCTTCTTCTTCTTCTTCTTCTTCTTCTTCTTCTTCTTCTTCTTCTTCTTCTTCTTCTTCTTCTTCTTCTTCTTCTTCTTCCTCTCCTCCTCCTCCTCCTCCTCACTGGTTTCCAAAATCATGTTCTGTGGAATGCACTCAGATGCATCATCAACTTTATCTTGGTCTCCATATTTATCATCACCATCATCCTCAGATTCCTCATCAGTGTATGTGGTTGGGTGGTGAAGAAGACAAATGGGCATCTTGCATCCTGCACCACTGCATCTCTTTCTCCTAACTCCTTGGTAGATCAAGTGGCAGAAAACTGACACTCCTATACATGTCTTCCACTGGCACTTTTGGGTCCTCCAGATATGTTTGCACTAAAAATAGCAAATAAGAAGATCATATGCTCCAGATTTAGTTTAAGCCACTGACTAAACTATCTCACATAAGTTCTGTTTTTAACAGCCTTGCAAGAACCAATCATTTTGTCTGGCCACTAAAAATGGCGCAAAGTTACTGAATGTAATCAAGCTCCTGCCTGCTATAGACCATACAGCAGTGTTCTTCTTCAGGCATCCACAAGAAATATCACATGAGTTAAGTATTGTGATCAGTGATTGATATGATATGAAATGAAATGATATGATGAGTCATTTATAACGCGCCTGTAAACACGTGTTTCTAGGCGGGACAAGACAAGGGAGGGAAGAAAGAGGGAGGAATAAACAATAGATTTTACTAGGCCTTGTGTCATTCAGATCGTGCCAGAGCAATACACAAAAGTGTAGGGACAAGCGAGAGGGGGAAGGAAAGGGGGAAGTGCAATCAGGGCAGCAGTGCTCTGAGTATGTGCAGCCAGGGCAATGTGGCTCTGGGTAAGTGCAAGGAAGCTGGGGGCTGTAGGGTTTCAGATACAGCCCCTAAGTGCATGGTAGGCCTGGGGGCAGTGCAGTGGCTATTGGTCAGGGGGACCTGGTACTCGTGAGACTCTGAAGGTAGACAGGCAACCAGTCAGCACATCATACAGGTTGGTCAGCAGGGGACAGAGAGAGAGAGAAATTAGAAGCGAAAAGGAAGGTCTTGAGCCACTTACGGCACTTCAGGTGGTCTGGCTCAAGTTTCAGAGGGGCAGGGGGGCCTTTCCAGAGGGAGGCACCTCCAGAGGAGAGATACCTATTTCCCACTCTCCGCCTGGAGAAGCATCTGACCCTCAGAGAGTTGTAGGTGGCTGAGGGAAGGTGTTTAGGAAGAGAGAGTTGGACGTAGTGAATGCCCTGGCCCCATAAAGCCTTGTGCATGATGCAGAGGGTCTAGAACCTGATCCTTGCTGCCACCGGGAGCCAGTGGAGAGATTTCATGGCTGGAGAGATACGATCCCTGGGCTTGTAGCCAAGGACAAGACTTGCAGTCCTGTTCTGGTTTAGTCACAGAGGGCAGAGAGTAGTGGAAGGCAGATTGTGGAAGAGGTTGTTGCAGTAGTCCAGTCTAGAGAGAACCAGTGCTCTGGAGACAGTGATCTTCTGTTGGAAAGTGAGGAGAGGAAGAATACCTCACAGGAAGGCGGAGGGAGAGGGCCCCAGGAGAGCAGCCAGAGTGAGAGAGGGAAATCAGGAGCAGGGGTCCTAACAAGGAGGATCTCAGTATTACTTGCATCAAGGTACAGATCTTTGGATGCGCACCACTCCTGTATCGTGGCTAGACAGTCAGGAATGAGCAAGAGAGGAGCGGAGGCTGAGGGTATCCTGTGGAAGGGTTTAGTGTCATCTGCATAACACTGAAAGTAAGAAGAGATGGTAGAGACAAGGTGGGCCGAAGGAGTTAAGTAAGCATTGAAGAGCCAGGGTGAGTAGTTAGAGCCCTGGGGAACACCACACGTGAGAGAGAGGTGGTGGAGAGAAAGGACCCAAGTTGGACCTGGGAGGGATTGTCCAGGAGGAAGGGTGTCAACCAAGCCAGGGCCTCATCCATGATGCCCAGGTTCTCATGGAGATGATTGATCAGGATGGTAATATTGACCATGTCAAAAGCAGAGGAAGGATCAAGGAGGATGAGGACAGAAGGAAGGCTAGAATCAAGATTCGTGAGTAGATCTTCATCAGTGTTCAGGAGAGCAGTTTTCGTTCCTCTGGCTGCTCTGAAGCCAGACTGATGTTCGTGGAGACAATCAACAGTTTCAATGTGTCGAGTAAGCTGGGAGTTTGCCAGCTTTTCCAGGAGTTTACCCAGGAAAGGAGTGATAGAGCTTGGGCGGTACTTTGTCAGACAGGACTGGTTGGCAGAAGGCTTTTTCAGGAGGGGATGCACAAAGGAGAGGGTAAAGTTCCAGTGGAAAAAGAGTGATTGCAGAAATTGGCCAAGGCAGGAGCGAGGGTGTCAATGTGCTCCTTGATGGTGATGGAGGAGCAGGGAGCACCTGCTTGGACGACATAGATCAGACTTGTCTAGAAACCTCATCAGGAGTGGTCGGAGAGAAAGAGGAGAAAGAACGAGAAGAGGGAGAGGTGGCCAGAAGGTGGCCAAGAGAGGGAGAGGGAGAGGGAGAGGAAGAAGAGAGAGATGACGGATGTCCTGAGCTTAAGTGGTGAAGTGAGAACCCAGAGCCGTACAGAGGGTCTTCAAGGGAAAAGGAGATGTGCAGACTGCAGAAGGATTGGCCAGCTCCTCACAGATTTTAAAGAGTTTGGCCATGTTGTTAGAGGCCGCAGAGGCTCTGGCTTGTATGTGGGCTCTCTTCTTGGTCAGGACAGAGAGTCTGTAGTGCCTTTGGAGCAGGTGACAGGCCAGGTTGTCAGAGGATGTGTCTGAGGCCCTCCACTTCCTCTCAGCCACCCTACACTTACATTTCAGGGTGGCGAGATAGGTGGCATACCAAGAGTTGCACTTGAAGCTAGGCTTCAGAAAGATTCTCATGACAGGAGAAAGGACATCCAGAGTGTTATAGATAGAAAGGTGCAGGTTAGAGAGGGTTGTGTCAGGGGTTATATGTCTTATGTTTGCTTTTTCTAGGTTGCCTAACAAAAATACCAATTTATTTGGCCTACAAAAAGGAAAAAGACAGGGTTGTCTCGTTCCCCCCAGGCCCCCCACCCACACCCTCGCTGCCAGGATATTTTTGAAATACGGGGGGTTCACCCCCAAACCTCCACTCCTTCAGCTCCCACCTCTCTCTCCCCACCCAAGACTCGCCCTAAATAAAACAAATAAACACAGACACACAAGACATCTCCCAAACAAGTAACCAAACAGAAGCATCAGAGAGTGAATCCTGAAACAGCACCCTACAAAGCTGAAACCCGACACACAAAAAACCATGTCAGCTAACAGCAGAAGGACAGAGCACAAAGAGAAGAAAAAAGAAAGCGTGGCAACCAAGCAAACTGATTCTCAAAGCCATTGTGATCTGCAGGAGTAAGAGAGCAAGCAACAAAGAAAAGCTGCTTCCATACACAGCAGTCAGAGTAACCATGCAGTGATATGATATGACATGGCATTTATAACGTGCCTATACACAAGTGTTTCAAGGCGCAACGAGGCAAGGGAGGGGGAACAGAGGGAAGACAAACAACGATCCTACTAGGCCAAGTGTCATTCAGATCACGCAAGTGCATGGGAAGGAGAAGGAGGAGAAGTGCAGGGGCAAGAGGGAGAGGATAGTGCAGTACATGGGATATAAATAATAAATAACAGTAAAGGTAAGACCAGCAGGTGGCAAGTGCAAGGGTAAAGGCAGACAACAGGTGTCAAGTGCGACTGACCCTGAGGGAGTTTGAGGTAGATGAGCGAAGAGCTCGAGAAGGAAGGTATTTAGGAAGAGAGAGTTGAAGGTATCAAGGCCACCGGCCCCAGAAGGCCAGAAGGCCTTGTGGGCGATGCAGAGGGTTTTGAACTTAATCCGCGCAGCCACTGGGAGCCAGTGCAGAGATTTCAGTCCTGGAGAGATACGATCCCTGGGCTTGAGGCCAAGGACAAGTCTCGCAGGCCTGTCCTGGATAAGTTGCAGAGGGCGGAGAGTAGAAGCAGGCAGATTAAGAAAGAGGCTGTTGCAATAATCCAGCCTAGAGAGAACAAGAGCTCTGGTGACAGTGAGCTTCTGGGGGAAGGAGAGGAAAGGGAGAATACCCCTGAGGAGGTGCAGCTGGTAGTGTGACTTCTTAGAGACGTCAGAGATGTGGGGAGAGAAGGAGAGTGTAGAGTTGAAGATGACCCTGAGGTTTCTATACATGCAGGTGGGATCCGGAAGAGGGCCAAGAGAGGCCGGCCAGAGAGCTACAGGAAAGGAGGGAGCGGGTGTGCTGATGAGGAGAATCTCAGTCTTACTGGCATTAAGGCAGAGGTCATTGGCGGCACACCACTGCTGGATAGTAGACAGACAGTCAGAGATGAGGGAAGTAGAGGAGGAGGCTGAGGGTAACCTGAAGATGGGTGTCATCAGCATAGCACTGGAAGTGGGGGCAGAGAGCGGCGATGCTATGGGCCAGGAGTGCCAGGTATTGGTTGAAAAGCCAGGGAGAGAGGTTAGACCCCTGGCAGACACCACAGATAGAGAAAAAGATATCAGAGAGGAAGGACCCAGGTTGGACCTGGGACGTTCTGTCAGAGAGGAAAGAAGTCAGCCATGCCAGAGCCTGACCAGTGATACCCAGTGCTACTGGGGAACACTGGCCTGCCCACACAAGGACTCACAAACCCCCTAGAGCACCAGGGAAAGGGGGGAACACTGCACTCCCTCAACCATAGTACTTACCACAAGGGCCTCCAGAACATGGACCCAGATCAAGAATACTTGCCTTCCTGGGACGCCGGTGTTCCAAAGGCGGGCATGGATAAAGTGGGTGGGTTCTTAAACTGCTAGTTCTGACTTACCAGTTCTTTTATCCGCCCCAGGTGGGGATTGCAGGGCCAGATCGGTCAAGGAAAGAACACCAATAACATCAGAGAGAGAGCAATAGAAGGCTGCAACAACAAGCAGGAAGTGTAGGTTATTCGGGTGAGTTCAGAAGTGGAGGTGGAGGAGTGGGGGAGTGTGGAGGTAATTTCTGGAGAATGTGAGGTATTGGCTAGATAGTTAATGTGGTACTGCTGTGTGTCTGCATGGTTGGGTGGCAAGTGTGGTTAAAAATATTAGTATAAGGAATATCTTTAAAGGGGATGATACTGGGCAAACAGGGAATTTGAGGTGTTGGAGGGAGGAGACAAAGGTAGTGTGAAGGAGGGGTATTATTGTGGGTGTGAGAATAGTAATGTGGAGAAGAGAGAAGTAGTGTGGAGGAGGGAGTTGAAGTTTGGAGGAGGGAGGTGTATTGTGGAGGAGGCAATAAGTAGGAAGGAGGAAGGAACATCAAAGGGTCGATGTGAGACCTAAAAAGTGTGAAAGACATCAGAGGGATAGAAGGGGAAAGAGGAGTAAGCACATGTTAGAGGAGTGGAGAGGGAGGGAAGAGAGAGAAGGTACAAGTGAGATTAGAGAATGAGCCTAAAATATAACATTTAATCCTACAGGGGTCTGAAAGGACAAATCCCAAAATCCTATTCGACACCAATAACTGGCTAGAGTAGGGAAAGCTAGGAGGTCCCTGGGGGAGCTCAAAGAGTTAAGGCAAAGCATCTATCTGTTATAATTGCATATTATCTAGTGATTAGTATACTGACAGAGAAAGAAATGACTAACACTAACCTGGGAATAAGGATGTTTGGGCTAGGGAGGAGGTGCAAACAGATGAAAGAGAGAAAGGGACGCCTTTAGGGGCAAGTTAAATCATAAATACAAAAACCTTGAACCGCCTCTCGAGAGTCAGAGTGATTCTTGTGCCATTATAACTTAGAGTTATCGCTTTTAGGCCCTTGTCCTTATAAGATTTCATCTACACCCTTCTTTTGTTTGTCAGTAAACATGTGCAAAATCATTTCATACTTACGTGTTCTGGTGATCCTTCGTTAGAATATGGAGGGGTGATAGCCAGAAAACATTCATAGAACACTGTTGTCTACTGAAACTGCACACTGCATGTGGATGAGAAGCATTGCAGTACTCTTCTGCAGGGTCTGAAACCGCTCCATTGGTCGAAGTGGAAGCCCCACCTACAGGGTGTTTCCATAGTCCAGAGGTATCAAGATGAAGATGTAGACTTTGTATCCTATGTCCTGGGCAAAGAAGAGTAGGCACACAAAACCTGAAGTTCAGAAAGTATACCAGCCTGACATACCCAGTCAAGGGTCCTTCGGTTCCAGAATGGAAAGGGTTGTGGCTTCTTTGAGATTGCAACACCGGACATCATGACCCCAGCAGGGAAGCAGGTTAGAATGGTTGTTTGTGGATATGTTTTTGGGGTTTCATGAGAACCAATAAGCGGGTTAGGAAACATTTAATGAATAGGTAGGGGGTGTCAAGGGTAAGATTGCTGCTCCTTGACACCTCTGCATTGTTATTATTACGATTCACACCCATGCAACCCATGCAAACGTGGGTGTTGGCTAAAACAACACACTTCACTTCAAACACATGAAAACATTAGTTACTAGTCTGGACTCTTATCATGGTGCAGTAAAAATATAGATGTGAATTGTAGTGTTTTAACCACAATGTAACAGGATTTTCACATTAGCATTAGTCTCTTTAAACATGCATAGGCGAGTTGTCTCCTCTACACTTTCCTTGTACTAACGTCAGTGATCTCAGTCTCAAGACATAATAGATATGCATTCAGCTTCTTCCACTGAAGGGAGTAGGAAGTGTGTCTTTGTTTTTTTTTTCTTTTTACCCCTAGTTTAACTCTTGTGTATAAACGCAAGAGAAGGGAAACTGAGGTACATGTTTCACGTTTACTTCGAGAATTAGCACACATTTAAATGCCTCCAAAAAGGACGTTGTAGAGTCGCACTGAACCCCCAACACTTCCTGGATAAGGGAGAGCACATATCTGTGGCCTGGCAGGCTGTGGTCAATTGGGTGGCGCCCTTCAAGTCAGTCCCTGCCAGGAAATCAGTTACATGGATACTTATCTAGCAGCGAGCGCCTCCTGCTGGGGAGTGCGAGTGTAGAGGAGCTACCACGCTGCTCTCTGTTTTGCCTCCTGGGTGCAGACAGTTTTGTATGAGACTTCGCCCAAAATGGCTCTACAGCTTATGCCAGCTACACAAATTGTTGGTAAGAGTAGTTCCCGGTTTGTTTATTCTTCTTGGCTGCACCACGTGTCCCTTAAGCAAGTGGGTCCAACTCTGGGTGAAAATATGCATCCTATCCCATGAAACTAGGACTTGAACCCTGATGGGTATTATTGTCCATGTATGCTGGTGGTTCCCCAAGCCAGAACTCGCTGCTGAGGTAACCAACGTTGTATCTCTGACTGAATATTGAGAACATGATTCTTAGAGGCCTCCAACATTGTTCATCGGTTGTAAGAGCAAAACCTCTCCTTGGGCACAATTTTGAGTAATGTAATCTAATCATAGGAGCCTTCCTTTGTTTTAGTCTCTCAGCACAGCTTCTTTGTAACAAGAGAGGTCTATGCTCTTTGGCAATGTGGGTGTCTTGGCCCCCTCTCATTCTCATCAGAGAGATTTGAATACCGTAAGAACTAGTACGATACACATTTACTTTTTGCCTGGTAGTCATTAAGGAGTTTGCACTAGGCATGCAACAGACTCTGGATGTGAATTCTAATGCAGTTAAATTCCTTTCATAGATACGTTGCATGTAATTGATAAAGAAGACATTTTTATATGTCATGTTCAGTTATATCTTAACTTATCAGTTTATTCTACCCATATACTGATTCAGAACACATGCACATTGTCTGTCACTTTGAACATATGTCTAGGCCACCTGTAAGTGTAGGGAACATTTTAACCGAGGGTTCTACTGTTACAAAGGGAAAATAGCTCTTGTCTTGGAAAGGAGTCAAGCTTACCTATCAAATACATACATACTAAAGGCTTTCAGGGTGCTTGATTTGGTGAGCATATTCCTGATGAAAGCGAGAAAGCAGATAGCAGAGGGGAATGATGGTCAAGCACTTGAGCCACACATGAATAGCAACTGGTCCTTAGAGAACAAATCCTTATGCTGGTAGCACCACCAAGGCAGCCATCGGCCCCCACATAATTGTAGAGCTACTAGATCGTGTGGCTGAGTCTTGAGATGCAGATCATGTTTTCATACAGAGAGACGCAGATGGAAGATACTTCTAAAAGTAAATGAAAGAGGCTTAGACAGCCAGCATCCGCATTGCAGAATGGAACGACCCTCCACGTGTCATATGTCAAGAGTCATTATAGACTTTAATTAATTATAAACCCTTGGTTTTTGCAGTGTGAACACACCAGATACCATTCTATGTTATGCTGTAGTACCATGGGAAATACATGGGAACAAAAAACATATCCTCTCACTAGCACTCTCAAAAAACATCTGGATTTAAGTACAGGTAACAGTATCCATCCAATACAAATGGATGCTGATGTAGGTATAACAAATCAAAAAGATCATTGAATTCAAGTACTTCTATTGTTTTTGCAGCACTATCCAAGAGAATGAGGATCTCAGCAAACACAGGGTAAGATTCCTCTACGGTCAAGTAACATCAAGTAAAGTAGAACTTTGATATATCACATAGAAATCATTTTCAGAAGCAACGTTCCCCATCTCTTTTGATTTTACGGATACATGATGTGCCCACTGAAGTAATTAATTCGAATACAAAGAGTTTTAAAAGATGGAAACATGGAGTCAAGGTGAGTTCCAACCCAGATTATCACAAATACACTGATGTTTTGGTCCTGATAAATGCTGCCAGTAGCAATCCAGTTGAAACCAATCGATTTATGTAATTTTAAAGTATTCTCTACTGAAAATCAATTTCGGGAAAATGATTTTAAATATACTTGTTAACAGTCAAATTCCCATTGTCGCAAAAAAAATGCCACCTATAGTGAGAGCTTAGGCTTTCCTGCATGTTAGAATGGCTCAACAAGGTGTTTTTTTATAGTGCCTTTTCTAATTAACCTGGTAGTGTGGTGGGGTATTTTCTGTGGACCCAAAAGACACAGGACTACCGCATGTTATTCTTGTACTGGGATCCTGAGTGGCAAGCTTAAAACCAGACCTGGTGTACACTAGGACCCAATTTTTCTAGTTTAGTGGTATTTCGCTGATGGTATTTTTATGGGTGGTATGAAATTCAGCATAGACTTAAAAGATCACCTGAAGACTGTAATATGGGGAATCAGCTGTTTATGATTTGCCTCAGTTCACAGTGTTTTGGTATACCTGATTGTTACTGCACGCAGTAAAAACAAATACATCCATAGCTTTATACATATCTATGTGTTATCATGAGTAACCAGAGACCAAGATGATACAATTCCTTTTATATCTTTTATAAGCAATTAGGGTAAATGAGCAATACAAAAACAACAAGTACAATGCAATGCAATGAGTTTTTAATATGGCATTCCCTATACTTCAAAATGCAAATACACATCCCAATTTCTTGTATCTATTTTGCAGTGATAATGTTTTACCCATAGAAAAGAGCTTTTTTTCACTATGAATCTCAATTAGCCTTTTACTGGTAGATGGCAAGAACATTGCTATTTCTGTCTTTGAAGCTTATCACTAGTCTTTGCAGCTTATAAACCTTCTGTTATATTTGAAGCTTGCTACTTGGATGATGAATACAACACATGAGAAATTGCTGTCTACGTTTTTAAATGTAAAACAAAATTCTCCAGCCTGCAACTGCCTGTAAAATGTACTTGCAAAACAAACAGACCACACAACTCAATTATACTGGGTTCTCACCTAAATTATGCTTGGTTCAGCATGCCTTTGCACAGCAGGGTCAAGACTCCCCCTCAACTCAGCTGTTAAGAATCTCTCCCATCACAGGCTGCCTGGACAGTGCTTGCACAGAAACATTCCCTATCTGCTTTTCTCCCCTTCTCGGCAGGACATCTCAGTACACACTCTGCTGAGACAGCCAGTCTGCTCACTGTCAGCAACTGCAGCACACTCTGACAGACAGCCCCCTAGCTCAGGTCTCCACATCCCTTGTAAGGCCTTTGTCCTATGATCTGCCCATTGATGTATGTTTTCCTACAGAAAGTGTAAGCATTGCCTGCCTCTGAGTGTGATGTCACCTGCCACTCACACACCCCATCTGAATGCTCAAACCTCCTGGAAACTTCCAGAAAACATGTGTTTTGCCTACCACCTTTTCATAGAGATTCAAGGCAGCACATGGAATAACAGTTACATTTCTCTATGCTGGCTTCCTACAGCAGAACATGAACAATGGGATTACTTTGAGCAACATCACACTTAACATTCCACATCTTCCACTTGTCACGTCTTCACTGCAAAACAGCTTTGATTCTGCATGTTTATTTCTTGCATTTTCCAAGTGACATTGTACAGCCTGTGCTTGCCATCTCATGAATTAGGCCAATTTTGTCCCAATGATCTGCACCAATGTTTTTCACCAATGAGCTATGGACTGAGCTGTACATATCTGCAAGGGATAAGAGATTTAGTAGTTTAGGGGTTATTAATTGTTAGTCTTCTGCTTCATTGCAACATAGTCCATGCTATACCATGGTGTGGTGCACTTTTCTACGGTATAGCTACCAACCAAAGCTAGGTTCACATTTTTCTTTTTGCTTTGTTTTGTCACAAATCACTGACTCACACCAGATTCACATCAGAGTCTCACCATAGTCTCCCACATCGTGATCTCAGAGTCTGAGTTTACTATAATTCTGGCCCAGCTAAAATTCGGAGCCACATTTTTCCTACAAGTGTTAGTCCCTAAACCAGATACCAAGTGGGGTCTGGAGTATGCATCCTGGTGTCCCACTCTCACCTGAATATAGCTACCAATGTTTTTGTGTGTTAGTTGCTAAAGGCATCAAAAAGGCTAATAGAGATTCTGTCTCAGTCAGTTCTAACAGGCCACTTACATTCTAGCTTATTCCCAAAGCAGCTGGCACTCCCAGCATTCAGAAAATTGTCAAACGTGGCCTTCCTCCTTGTGAGCCAGAGCATGAAGTGTACATTTTGCACCAGGCTGATGAAACATCCTGGAAGTTACTGTGACTTAGCAAAACAGGAAACACATACAGTTTAATTACTATGCAGACCCATATTGCCGTTCCATATGCTAAGGTACATGGGTTACAATTAACACACATATTTGTAAATCCTCTTGTTTTGGGGATATTTCTATGTCTACGATGATATGATATGATATTTTATTTCTATCGCGCTCGTACACAAGTGTTTCAGAGCGCGACAAGGCAAGGGAGGGGAAACAGGGGAGAACAAAAACAGCCATCTTACTACCCCCAGTGACATTGAGAACGCGCAAGTGCTTGGGAGAGGGGGAAGTAGAAAATGCATGGAAGTGGGAGGAGTGGAAAGTGCAAAGCAGAGGAGAAACAGATAAATAACAATAAATAAATGATAGAGGCAACAAACAGTGGTAGTGCAGCCAGCAATTTGCAAGTGCTAGGTTTAAGGCAGCAGACAGGGTAGGTCTGATAAGTGCAGGAAGAAAAAGGGGGAGGGCTGTATGGGTACAGATACAGACCCCAGTGCAAGGGGTGGTCCGGAAGCAGTGCGGGAGGGTGGCAGGGGAGCGGGTACCTGGGTCCGAAGGACAGAGGGTGGCCAGGTGCACTGTGCCAAGAGAGAGCAGATCAGCAGGGGAGAGGGGGAGCAAAGGCAGAAAAAAAGAGGAAGGTCATGAGGTGCTTCCGGAACCGGAGATGGTTCTCCTCAAGTTTTAGAGTGGTAGGGAGGCTTTTCCAGAGGGAGGCCCCAGCCGAAGACAGAGATCTACCCCCAGCTCGTTTCTTTGAAAAACGACTGACCATGAGGGAGTTGGAGGTAGAGGAGCGAAGAGCTTGAGAGGTGAGATATTTGTGGAGGGATAGTTGAAGGTATTTTGGACCCAGGCCCCAGAAAGCCTTGTGGACAATGCAGAGGGTTTTGAATTTAATCCTTGCATCCACTGGGAGCCAATGGACAGATTTCAGAGCTGGAGAGATACGATCCCAAGGCTTGAGGCCAAGGACAAGTCTCTCAGTCCTGTTCTGGATTAGTTGCAGAGGGCGGAGAGCAGAGGCAGATAGATTTAGAAAGAGGCTGTTACAATAGTCCAAGCTAGAGAGTACTAGAGCTTGGGATACTATGAGCTTCTGAGGGAAGGAGAGGAAAGGCAGAGTACCTCTGAGGAGGAGCAGTCGGAAATTTGACTTTTTAGAGACCTCAGAGATGTGGGCGGAGAAGGAAAGGGTGGAGTCAAAGATGACCCCAAGGTTCTTAGCCTCGCAGGTGGGGGTAGGAGAAGGGCCAAGGGAGGCCGGACAGAGAGTGAAGGGAAAGGATGGTGAAGGTGTGCCAATGAGCAGGATCTCTGTCTTGCTGGCATTCAGACAAAGATCATTGGCGGCACACCAATCTTGAATGGCAGTTAGGCAATCAGAGATGAGAGAGGGAGAAGAGGTGGCAGAGGGCAGCCTGAAAATGAGTTGAATGTCGTCAGCATAGCACTGGAAATTTGAGCAGAAAGCGGCAATGCAGTGGGCGAGAGTTGCCAGGTATTGGTTACAAAACTAGGGCGAGAGGTTAGACCCCTGGGCAACACTTCAGCTATAGAGGAAGATAGATGAAAGGAAGGACCCAAGTTGGACCTGGGAGGGTCGATCTGAGAGGAGAGAGGTCAGCCAGGCCAGAGCCTGATCAGTGATACCCAGGTTTTCGTGGAGACGGTTGGGTTGAGCAGGATGGTATGGTTCACCGTGTCGAAGGCAGAAGAGAGATCGAGGAGGATGAGGACAGAGGGAATGTTAGAGTCAAGGTTGGCGAGCAGATCTTCACGGATGTTCAGGAGAGCAGTTTCCGTGCTTCTGGCAGCTCTGAAAACAGATTGGTGGTCATGGAGACAGCCAACAGAATTGGAATAATGGTTAAACTGAGAGATGGCCAACTTTTCCAGGAGTTTGCCAAGAAAGGGAGTAATGGAAATTGGGCGATAGTTACCTGGACAAGAAGGATCAGCTGTGGGTTTCTTGAGAAGAGGATGCGCAAAGGAGTGCTTCAGAGGGGAGGGGAAGGATCCCGAGGCAAAGGAGTGGTTTCAAAAATCAGCAAGGGCCGGAGCGAGGGTGTCAATGTGGTCCTTGATGGTTTTAGAGGAACAGGGATGAACCTGTTTTGATGAGGCTTTCATAGATCGGACTTGTCTAGAGACCTCGTCAGGGGAGAAAAGAGGAAAGGACGAGAAGGATGGTTGGAGGGTGGATAAAGGAGGGTCAGCAAGAACAGATGGAGAGGGGAGTGGAGGGGTATGGGTGGAGAGGGTGGACAGGATGTCCTGCGTTTTTAAGTTGAAGTGAGAGGCAACGGCATTGCAAAGAGCCTGTGAGGCAGCAGGAGGGGTAGAGACTGCAGCAGGGTTGGCCAGCTCCTTGCAGATTTTAAAGAGTTCGACCGAGTTGTTATATGCCGCAGAGACACAAGCTTGAATGTGGACTCTCTTCTTGGTGAGGACAGAGAGTCGGTATTGCCTTTGTAGCAGGCGACAGGACAGTTTGTCAGACGATGAACAGGAAGTCCTCCATTTCCTCTCAGCTGCCCTACACTTACGTTTAAGTGTAGCTAGGTCAGAGTCATACCAGGAATTGCACTTGGCTTTGGACTTCAAAAGGATCCTCATGACAGGGGCAAGAGCATCAAGCGTATCAGAAATTGAAGAGTAGAGCAGAGACAGGGCTGTGTCAGGATGTGAGAGAGCCAAAGGTGGAGGAGGGGGAGAGAAAGTGGCAGCAAACGCCTCAACTGACACACGCTTCATGGGCTGGATGTCGAGAAGGTAGGTGGCAGTGGTGGGGTAGTCTTGGCTTGGGGGGAAGAGAGGGAGAGATGAGAAGAGAGGAGGGAGTGATCGCTCCAGGAGAGAGGAGTGGTCAGAGGGATGGAGAGGGGGAGGTCAGAGGAGATCAAGACATCAAGTGTGTGCCCTGCAGAGTGAGTCGGTCCAGAGGGGAGGATGGACAGGGAGAGGGAGTCGCAGAGGTCACGGAAGAGTACAGAGGAATAGCAAGGAGAGTCTAAATCTATATTGAGGTCACCGAGGAGGAGTTGCACAAAGTATCTGATGATTCCTATTATGTTCTGTATTCTGCTCCTGCTGGACACCTAATAAGAAAACAACTTGGGTGCTACTGTTGGAATGTGCTTATTTGTACATTTCTTGGTTATAAAGTAATGGGAACAGAACGTATGGAGAGAACAGTGACACACAACTGATTCACTGTGATCTATTACTAGAGATACATTGAACACATTTTGGTAGAGATTAAAACAATACAAACACAGTGATTTGATTTAACAGAGAGGTTGTGAATGTAATTCTGTAATAAAAGTTTTTTTATTGAATATAATCAGTGGATGTCTTTAAAATAGTGTTAACTATGCAGAATCATGCATCTCAATGATAACTATCCAGTGGTGACTGAGTTGGAGTTGATTATCTTAAAGTGACATATTTGTTGAGGGAGTCATCATTTTGGTGAAGCACAACAGTGAGCAACAGCACTGTGTTGACCAATAGTGGTATCTTATTAACCTTTTGCCCATTGTCACTTGAAGACTAATGTGGGCCAGCTTCAGTAGGGGATTAGGACTGTAGGGTGAGCTTAAAAAGTTAAGGAGGAGGATGAGAAATGGCCAGGTTATATAAACTTGTTTGCAGTTCTCCAGCTTTGTGTATTGTATAGTGTTTCCCTTGTCTTGCTGCACTGTTTTAACTTTGCATATTCTGACAAGCCCAACATTACCTCACCCTTTATGTATCCAACACAGATATGGTATCAAAATAAGGTTATTATGAATCTCATAATGGTTGACTGGCATCATGCAAAAGACAAGTAACATAATATCAATGGTGCATAAAACACAATAAGATGATATTTTAGATGTCCAAAAAGTACTCAATCACTAGCAGCAAAGTATACTGATTTTAGCAACTTCCTGCATATGGGTTTGGTAAACTCTATTATTAGGTGAAATTGACAATGAGTTTACTTACGTGTCAGGGGCAGTGGTAAACCACAACAATGCTGTTCATCTTATATGGGGGGTGTCCAAAATGCTAGTTGAAGGTCCAAATCTCAACAAGTGATACATTTTTGCATGTGCTATTTAAAGCCAATCACAATGAAACCTAGATCTACTTTCCACAATCTTCCTAGAAATATTCACAATGTAAGCCATGTTACGATTATTTTAAATGATCAGGCCATCAAAGTGAGCCACCATAGCCAAAACATATGTAATTTAAAGAGCTTTTGGAGCTAGCTTTAAAACTACGCAAGCACATTTTCAATACTCATGTTAGAAATCATACTAAATTGTATAAAGGTTTAGCTATTTTAATCAGATGACAACCTTATAACAGAAAGGCAGCACCTTCCTTTCTTTTTTGTAGTTTAAATAGCTGTTTAAGGGTGAGGTGGTTCCCCCTAGCTCTGGAAGGACAGTCCCCTCAAATAAGATAAATACTCCACACCGTTTTGAGAATGCTTGCAGCTGATCGAGATCAGAGGATCTCTAGGCTGATAGACAATGCAACCTGCTCAATGGCAGACCCTCCTTCCTAGCCTAAGCCATGACTGACACCTGATGAGGGCAGCCTTCACATTCCCTGCCTCTCTTTCCATTTCCGATGTGGCTGGCTGTCCTAGTGCCTTTTTGCCATAGTTGTTTATTTTTACTCCTGTGCAGAGCTTCCCCACTTCCTTATTGCTCCTTCCTCCCTTACTCCCACCCACCATGCTCCCATTGGCCAGTTGGGTTATATGTCTTATGTTTGCTTTTTCTAGGTTGCCTAACAAAAATACCAATTTATTTGGCCTACAAAAAGGAAAAAGACAGGGTTGTCTCGTTCCCCCCAGGTTCCCCACCCACACCCTCGCTGCCAGGATATTTTTGAAATACGGGGGGTTCACCCCCAAACCTCCACTCCTTCAGCTCCCACCTCTCTCTCCCCACCCAAGACTTGCCCTAAATAAAACAAATAAACACAGACACACAAGACATCTCCAAAACAAGTAACCAAACAGAAGCATCAGAGAGTGAATCCTGAAACAGCACCCTGCAAAGCTGAAACCCAACACACAAAAAAACCATGTCAGCTAACAGCAGAAGGACAGAGCACAAAGAGAAGAAAAAAGAAAGCGTGGCAACCAAGCAAACTGATTCTCAAAGCCATTGTGATCTGCATGAGTAAGAGAGCAAGCAACAAAGAAAAGCTGCTTCCATACACAGCAGTCAGAGTAAACATGCAGTCATATGATATGATATGGCATTTATAACGTGCCTATACACAAGTGTTTCAAGGCGCAACGAGGCAAGGGAGGGGGAACAGAGGGAAGACAAACAACGATCCTACTAGGCCAAGTGTCATTCAGATCACGCAAGTGCATGGGAAGGAGAAGGAGGAGAAGTGCAGGGGCAAGAGGGAGAGGATAGTGCAGTACATGGGATATAAATAATAAATAACAGTAAAGGTAAGACCAGCAGGTGGCAAGTGCAAGGGTAAAGGCAGACAACAGGTGTAAAGTGCGACTGACCCTGAGGGAGTTTGAGGTAGATGAGCGAAGAGCTCGAGAAGGAAGGTATTTAGGAAGAGAGAGTTGAAGGTATCAAGGCCACCGGCCCCAGAAGGCCAAAAGGCCTTGTGGGCGATGCAGAGGGTTTTGAACTTAATCCTCGCAGCCACTGGGAGCCAGTGCAGAGATTTCAGTCCTGGAGAGATACGATCCCTGGGCTTGAGGCCAAGGACAAGTCTCGCAGTCCTGTTCTGGATAAGTTGCAGAGGGCGGAGAGTAGAAGCAGGCAGATTAAGAAAGAGGCTGTTGCAATAATCCAGCCTAGAGAGAACAAGAGCTCTGGTGACAGTGAGCTTCTGGGGGAAGGAGAGGAAAGGAAGAATACCCCTGAGGAGGTGCAGCTGGTAGTGTGACTTCTTAGAGACGTCAGAGATGTGGGGAGAGAAGGAGAGTGTAGAGTTGAAGATGACCCTGAGGTTTTTAGACTTGCAGGTGGGATCCGGAAGAGGGCCAAGAGAGGCCGGCCAGAGAGCTACAGGAAAGGAGGGAGCGGGTGTGCTGATGAGGAGAATCTCAGTCTTACTGGCATTAAGGCAGAGGTCATTGGCGGCACACACCTGCTGGATAGTAGACAGACAGTCAGAGATGAGGGAAGTAGAGGAGGAGGCTGAGGGTAACCTGAAGATGGGTGTCATCAGCATAGCACTGGAAGTGGGGGCAGAGAGCGGCGATGCTATGGGCCAGGAGTGCCAGGTATTGGTTGAAAAGCCAGGGAGAGAGGTTAGACCCCTGGCAGACACCACAGATAGAGAAAAAGATATCAGAGAGGAAGGACCCAGGTTGGACCTGGGACGTTCTGTCAGAGAGGAAAGAAGTCAGCCATGCCAGAGCCTGACCAGTGATACCCAGTGCTACTGGGGAACACTGGCCTGCCCACACAAGGACTCACAAACCCCCTAGAGCACCAGGGAAAAGGGGGGAACACTGCACTCCCTCAACCATAGTACTTACCACAAGGGCCTCCAGAACATGGACCCAGAACAAGAATACTTGCCTTCCTGGGACGCCGTTGTTCCAAAGGCGGGCATGGATAAAGTGGGTGGGTTCTTAAACTGCTAGTTATGACTTACCAGTTCTTGTATCCGCCCCAGGTGGGGATTGCAGGGCCAGATCGGTCAAGGGAAGAACACCAATAACATCAGAGAGAGAGGAATAGAAGGCTGCAACAACAAGCAGGAAGTGTAGGTTATTCGGGTGAGTTCAGAAGTGGAGGTGGAGGAGTGGGGGAGTGTGGAGGTAATTTCTGGAGAATGTGAGGTATTGGCTAGATAGTGAATGTGGTACTGCTGTGTGTCTGCATGGTTGGGTGGCAAGTGTGGTTAAAAATATTAGTATAAGGAATATCTTTAAAGGGGATGATACTGGGCAAACAGGGAATTTGAGGTGTTGGAGGGAGGAGACAATGGTAGTGTGGAGGAGGGGTATTATTGTGGATGTGAGAATAGTAATGTGGAGAAGAGAGAAGTAGTGTGGAGGAGGGAGTTGAAGTTTGGAGGAGGGAGGTGTATTGTGGAGGAGGTAATAAGTAGGAAGGAGGAAGTAACATCAAAGGGTCGATGTGAGACCTAAAAAGTGTGAAAGACATCAGAGGGATAGAAGGGGAAAGAGGAGTAAGCACATGTTAGAGGAGTGGAGAGGGAGGGAAGAGAGAAGAAGGTACAAGAGAGATTAGAGAATGAGCCTAAAATATAACATTTAATCCTACAGGGGTCTGAAAGGACAAATCCCAAAATCCTATTCGACACCAATAACTGGCTAGAGTAGGGAAAGCTAGGAGGTCCCTGGGGGAGCTCAAAGAGTTAAGGCAAAGCATCTATCTGTTATAATTGCATATTATCTAGTGATTAGTATACTGACAGAGAAAGAAATGACTAACACTAACCTGGGAATAAGGATGTCTGGGCTAGGGAGGAGGTGCATACAGATGAAAGAGAGAAAGGGACGCCTTTAGGTGCAAGTTAAATCATAAATACAAAAACCTTGAACCGCCTCTGGAGAGTCAGAGTGATTCTTGTGCCATTATAACTTAGAGTTATCGCTTTTAGGCCCTTGTGCTTATAAGATTTCATCTACACCCTTCTTTTGTTTGTCAGTAAACTTGTGCAAAATCATTTCATACTTACGTGTTCTGGTGATCCTTCGTTATAATATGGAGGGGTGATAGCCAGAAAACATTCATAGAACACTGTTGTCTACTGAAACTGCACACTGCATGTGGATGAGAAGCAGTGCAGTACTCTTCTGCAGGGTCTGAAACAGCTCCATTGGTCGAAGTGGAAGCCCCACCTACAGGGTGTTTCCATAGTCCAGAGGTATCAAGATGAAGATGTAGACTTGGTATCCTATGTCCTGGGCAAAGAACAGTAGGCACACAAAACCTGAAGTTCAGAAAGTATACCAGCCTTACATACCCTGTCAAGGGTTTTCCGGTTCCAGAATGGAAAGGGTTGTGGCTTCTTTGAAATTGCAACACCGGACATCATGACCCCAGCAGGGAAGCAGGTTAGAATGGTTGTTTGTGGATATGTTTTTGGGGTTTCATGAAAACCAATAAGCGGGTTAGGAAACATTTAATGAATAGGTAGGGGGTGTCAAGGGTAAGATTGCTGCTCCTTGACACCTCTGCATTGTTATTATTACGATTCACACCCATGCAACCCATGCAAACGTGGGTGTTGGCTAAAACAACACACTTCACTTCAAACACATGAAAACATTAGTTACTAGTCTGGACTCTTATCATGGTGCAGTAAAAATATAGATGTGAATTGTAGTGTTTTAGCCACAATGTAACCGGATTATCAAATTAGCATTAGTCTCTTTAAACATGCATAGGCGAGTTGTCTCCTCTACACTTTCCTTGTACTAACGTCAGTGATCTCAGTCTCAAGTCATAATAGATATGCATTCAGCTTCTTCCACTGAAGGGAGTAGGAAGTGTGTCTTTGTTTTTTTTTTCTTTTTACCCCTCGTTTAACTCTTGTGTATAAAACGCAAGAGAAGGGAAACTGAGGTACATGTTTCACGTTTACTTCTAGAATTAGCACAAATTTAAATGCCTCCAAAAAGGACGTTGTAGAGTCGCACTGAACCCCCAACACTTCCTTGATAAGGGAGAGCACATATCTGTGGCCTGGCAGGCTGTGGTCAATTGGGTGGCGCCCTTCAAGTCAGTCCCTGCCAGGAAATCAGTCACATGGATACTTTTCTAGTAGCGAGCGCCTCCTGCTGGGGAGTGCGAGTGTAGAGGAGCTACCACGCTGCTCTCTGTTTTGCCTCCTGGGTGCAGACAGTTTTGTATGAGACTTCGCCCAAAATGGCTCTACAGCTTATGCCAGCTACACAAATGGTTGGAAACAGTAGTTCCCGGTTTGTTTATTCTTCTTGGCTGCACCACGTGTCCCTTAAGCAAGTGGGTCCAACTCTGGGTGAAAATATGCATCCTATCCCATGAAACTAGGACTTGAACCCTGATGGGTATTATTGTCCATGTATGCTGGTGGTTCCCCAAGCCAGAACTCGCTGCTGAGGTAACCAACGTTGTATCTCTGACTGAATATTGAGAACATGATTCTTAGAGGCCTCCAACATTGTTCATCGGTTGTAAGAGCAAAATCCCTCCTTGGACACAATTTTGAGTAATGTAATCTAATCATAGGAGCCTTCCTTTGTTTTAGTCTCTCAGCACAGCTTCTTTGTAACAAGAGAGGTCTATGCTCTTTGGCAATGTGCGTGTCTTGGCCCCCTCTCATTCTCATCAGAGAGATTTGAATACCGTAAGAACTAGTACAATACACATTTACTTTTTGCCTGGTAGTCATTAAGGAGTTTGCACTAGGCATGCAACAGACTCTGGATGTGAATTCTAATGCAGTTAAATTCCTTTAATAGATACGTTGCATGTAATTGATAAAGAAGACATTTTTATATGTCATGTTCAGTTATATCTTAACTTATCAGTTTATTCTACCCATATACTGATTCAGAACACATGCACATTGTCTGTCACTTTGAACATATGTCTAGGCCACCTGTAAGTGTAGGGAACATTTTAACCGAGGGTTCTACTGTTACAAAGGGAAAATAGCTCTTGTCTTGGAAAGGAGTCAAGCTTACCTATCAAATACATACATACTAAAGGCTTTCAGGGTGCTTGATTTGGTGAGCATATTCCTGATGAAAGCGAGAAAGCAGATAGCAGAGGGGAATGATGGTCAAGCACTTGAGCCACACATGAATAGCAACTGGTCCTTAGAGAACAAATCCTTATGCTGGTAGCACCACCAAGGCAGCCATCGGCCCCCACATAATTGTAGAGCTACTAGATCGTGTGGCTGAGTCTTGAGATGCAGATCATGTTTTCATACAGAGAGACGCAGATGGAAGATACTTCTAAAAGTAAATGAAAGAGGCTTAGACAGCCAGCATCCGCATTGCAGAATGGAACGACCCTCCACGTGTCATATGTCAAGAGTCATTATAGACTTTAATTAATTATAAACCCTTGGTTTTTGCAGTGTGAACACACCAGATACCATTCTATGTTATGCTGTAGTACCATGGGAAATACATGGGAACAAAAAACATATCCTCTCACTAGCACACTCAAAAAACATCTGGATTTAAGTACAGGTAACAGTATCCATCCCATACAAATGGATGCTGATGTAGGTATAACAAATCAAAAAGATCATTGAATTCAAGTACTTCTATTGTTTTTGCAGCACTATCCAAGAGAATGAGGATCTCAGCAAACACAGGGTAAGATTCCTCTACGGTCAAATAACATCAAGTAAAGTAGAACTTTGATATATCACATAGAAATCATTTTCAGAAGCAACGTTCCCCATCTCTTTTGATTTTACGGATACATGATGTGCCCACTGAAGTAATTAATTCGAATACAAAGAGTTTTAAAAGATGGAAACATGGAGTCAAGGTGAGTTCCAACCCAGATTATCACAAATACACTGATGTTTTGGTCCTGATAAATGCTGCCAGTAGCAATCCAGTTGAGACCAATCGATTTATGTAATTTTAAAGTATTCTCTACTGAAAATCAATTTCGGGAGAATGATTTTAAATATACTTGTTAACAGTCAAATTCCCATTGTCGCAAAAAAAATGCCACCTATAGTGAGAGCTTAGGCTTTCCTGCATGTTAGAATGGCTCAACAAGGTGTTTTTTTATAGTGCCTTTTCTAATTAACCTGGTAGTGTGGTGGGGTATTTTCTGTGGACCCAAAAGACACAGGACTACCGCATGTTATTCTTGTATTGGGATCCTGAGTGGCAAGCTTAAAACCAGACCTGGTGTACACTAGGACCCAATTTTTCTAGTTTAGTGGTATTTCGCTGATGGTATTTTTATGGGTGGTATGAAATTCAGCATAGACTTAAAAGATCACCTGAAGACTGTAATATGGGGAATCAGCTGTTTATGATTTGCCTCAGTTCACAGTGTTTTGGTATACCTGATTGTTACTGCACGCAGTAAAAACAAATACATCCATAGCTTTATACATATCTATGTGTTATCATGAGTAACCAGAGACCAAGATGATACAATTCCTTTTATATCTTTTATAAGCAATTAGGGTAAATGAGCAATACAAAAACAACACGTACAATGCAATGCAATGAGTTTTTAATATGGCATTCCCTATACTTCAAAATGCAAATACACATCCCAATTTCTTGTATCTATTTTGCAGTGATAATGTTTTACCCATAGAAAAGAGCTTTTTTTCACTATGAATCTCAATTAGCCTTTTACTGGTAGATGGCAAGAACATTGCTATTTCTGTCTTTGAAGCTTATCACTAGTCTTTGCAGCTTATAAACCTTCTGTTATATTTGAAGCTTGCTACTTGGATGATGAATACAACACATGAGAAATTGCTGTCTACGTTTTTAAATGTAAAACAAAATTCTCCAGCCTGAAACTGCCTGTAAAATGTACTTGCAAAACAAACAGACCACACAACTCAATTATACTGGGTTCTCACCTAAATTATGCTTGGTTCAGCATGCCTTTGCACAGCAGGGTCAAGGCTCCGCCTCAACTCAGCTGTTAAGAATCTCTCCCATCACAGGCTGCCTGGACAGTGCTTGCACAGAAACATTCCCTATCTGCTTTTCTCCCCTTCTCGGCACGACATCTCAGTACACACTCTCCTGAGACAGCCAGTCTGCTCACTGTCAGCAACTGCAGCACACTCTGACAGACAGCCCCCTAGCTCAGGTCTCCACATCCCTTGTAAGGCCTTTGTCCTATGATCTGCCCATTGATGTATGTTTTTCTACAGAAAGTGTAAGCATTGCCTGCCTCTGAGTGTGATGTCACCTGCCACTCACACACCCCATCTGAATGCTCAACCCTCCTGGAAACTTCCAGAAAACATGTGTTTTGCCTACCACCTTTTCATAGAGATTCAAGGCAGCACATGGAATAACAGTTACATTTCTCTATGCTGGCTTCCTACAGCAGAACATGAACAATGGGATTACTTTGAGCAACATCACACTTCACATTCCACATCTTCCACTTGTCACGTCTTCACTGCAAAACAGCTTTGATTCTGCATGTTTATTTCTTGCATTTTCCAAGTGAGATTGTACAGCCTGTGCTTGCCATCTCATGAATTAGGCCAATTTTGTCCCAATGATCTGCACCAATGTTTTTCACCAATGAGCTATGGACTGAGCTGTACATATTTGCAAGGGATAAGAGATTTAGTTGTTTAGGGGTTATTCATTGTTAGTCTTCTGCTTCATTGCAACATAGTCCATGCTATACCATGGTGTGGTGCACTTTTCTACGGTATAGCTACCAACCAAAGCTAGGTTCACATTTTTCTTTTTGCTTTGTTTTGTCACAAATCACTGACTCACACCAGATTCACATCAGAGTCTCACCATAGTCTCCCACCTCGTGATCTCAGAGTCTGAGTTTACTATAATTCTGGCCCAGCTAAAATTCGGAGCCACATTTTTCCTACAAGTGTTAGTCCCTAGACCAGATACCAAGTGGGGTCTGGAGTATGCATCCTGGTGTCCCACTCTCACCTGAATACAGCTACCAATGTTTTTGTGTGTTAGTTGCTAAAGGCATCAAGAAGGCTAATAGAGATTCTGTCTCAGTCAGTTCTAACAGGCCACTTACATTCTAGCTTATTCCCAAAGCAGCTGGCACTCCCAGCATTCAGAAAATTGTCAAACGTGGCCTTCCTCCTTGTGAGCCAGGGCATGAAGTGTACATTTTGCACCAGGCTGATGAAACATCCTGGAAGTTACTGTGACTTAGCAAAACTTGAAACACATACAGTTTAATTACTATGCAGACCCATATTGCCGTTCCATATGCTAAGGTACATGGGTTACAATTAACACACATATTTGTAAATCCTCTTGTTTTGGGGATATTTCTATGTCTACGATGATATGATATGATATTTTATTTCTATCGCGCTCGTACACAAGTGTTTCAGAGCGCGACAAGGCAAGGGAGGGGAAACAGGGGAGAACAAAAACAGCCATCTTACTAGGCCCAGTGACATTGAGAACGTGCAAGTGCTTGGGAGAGGGGGAAGGAGAAAGTGCATGGAAGGGGGAGGAGTGGAAAGTGCAAAGCAGAGGAGAAACAGATAAATAACAATAAATAAATGATAGAGGCAACAAACAGTGGTAGTGCAGCCAGCAATTTGCAAGTGCTAGGTTTAAGGCAGCAGACAGGGTAGGTCTGATAAGTGCAGGAAGCAAAAGGGGGAGGGCTGTATGGGTACAGATACAGACCCCAGTGCAAGGGGTGGTCCGGAGGCAGTGTGGGAGGGTGGCAGGGGAGCGGGTACCTGGGTCCGAAGGACAGAGGGTGGCCAGGTGCACTGTGCCAAGAGAGAGCAGATCAGCAGGGGAGAGGCGGAGCAAAGGCAGAAAAAAAGAGGAAGGTCATGAGGTGCTTCCGGAACCGGAGATGGTTCTCCTCAAGTTTTAGAGTGGCAGGGAGGCTTTTCCAGAGGGAGGCCCCAGCCGAAGACAGAGATCTACCCCCAGCTCGTTTCTTTGAAAAACGACTGACCATGAGGGAGTTGGAGATAGAGGAGCGAAGAGCTCGAGAGGTGAGGTATTTGTGGAGGGATAGTTGAAGGTATTTTGGACCCAGGCCCCAGAAAGCCTTGTGGACAATGCAGAGGGTTTTGAATTTAATCCTTGCATCCACTGGGAGCCAATGGAGAGATTTCAGAGCTGGAGAGATACGATCCCAAGGCTTAAGGCCAAGGACAAGTCTCGCAGTCCTGTTCTGGATTAGTTGCAGAGGGCGGAGAGCAGAGGCAGATAGATTTAGAAAGAGGCTGTTACAATAGTCCAAGCTAGAGAGTACTAGAGCTTGGGATACCATGAGCTTCTGGGGGAAGGAGAGGAAAGGCAGAGTACCTCTGAGGAGGAGCAGTCGGAAATTTGACTTTTTAGAGACCTCAGAGATGTGGGCGGAGAAGGAAAGGGTGGAGTCAAAGATGACCCCAAGATTCTTAGCCTCGCAGGTGGGGGTAGGAGAAGGGCCAAGGGAGGCCGGCCAGAGAGTGAAGGGAAAGGATGGTGAACGTGTGCCAATGAGCAGGATCTCTGTCTTGCTGGCATTCAGACAAAGATCATTGGCGGCACACCAATCTTGAATGGCAGTTAGGCAATCAGAGATGAGAGAGGGAGAGGAGGTGGCAGAGGGCAGCCTGAAAATGAGTTGAATGTCGTCAGCATAGCACTGGAAATTTGAGCAGAAAGCGGCAATGCAGTGGGCGAGAGTTGCCAGGTATTGGTTACAAAGCTAGGGCGAGAGGTTAGACCCCTGGGGAACACTACAGCTATAGAGGAAGATAGATGAAAGGAAGGACCCAAGTTGGACCTGGGAGGGTCGATCTGAGAGGAGAGAGGTCAGCCAGGCCAGAGCCTGATCAGTGATACCCAGGTTTTCATGGAGACGGTTGGGTTGAGCAGGATGGTATGGTTCACCGTGTCGAAGGCAGAAGAGAGATCGAGGAGGATGAGGACAGAGGGAATGTTAGAGTCAAGGTTGGAGAGCAGATCTTCACGGATGTTCAGGAGAGCAGTTTCCGTGCTTCTGGCAGCTCTGAAACCAGATTGGTGGTCATGGAGACAGCCAACAGAATTGGAATGAAGGTTAAACTGAGAGATGGCCAACTTTTCCAGGAGTTTGCCAAGAAAGGGAGTAATGGAAATTGGGTGATAGTTACCTGGACAAGAAGGATCAGCTGTGGGTTTCTTGAGAAGAGGATGCGCAAAGGAGTGCTTCAGAGGGGAGGGGAAGGATCCAGAGGCAAAGGAGTGGTTTCAAAAATCAGCATGGGCCGGAGCGAGGGTGTCAATGTGGTCCTTGATGGTTTTAGAGGAACAGGGATGAACCTGTTTTGATGAGGCTTTCATAGATCGGACTTGTCTAGAGACCTCGTCAGGGGAGAAAAGAGGAAAGGACGAGAAGGATGGTGGGAGGGTGGATAAAGGAGGGTCAGCAAGAACAGATGGAGAGGGGAGTGGAGGGGTATGAGTGGAGAGGGTGGACAGGATGTCCTGCGTTTTTAAGATGAAGTGAGAGGCAACGGCATTGCAAAGAGCCTGTGAGGCAGCAGGGGGGGTAGAGACTGCAGCAGGGTTGGCCAGCTCCTTGCAGATTTTAAAGAGTTCGACCGAGTTGTTATATGCCGCAGAGACACAAGCTTGAATGTGGACTCTCTTCTTGGTGAGGACAGAGAGTCGGTATTGCCTTTGTAGCGGGCGACAGGACAGTTTGTCAGATGATGAACAGGAAGTCCTCCATTTCCTCTCAGCTGCCCTACACTTACGTTTAAGTGTAGCTAGGTCAGAGTCATACCAGGAATTGCACTTGGCTTTGGACTTCAAACGGATCCTCATGACAGGGGCAAGAGCATCAAGCGTATCAGAAATTGAAGAGTAGAGCAGAGACAGGGCTGTGTCAGGATGTGAGACAGCCAAAGGTGGAGGAGGGGGAGAGAAAGTGGCAGCAAAAGCCTCAACTGACACACGCTTCATGGGCTGGATGTCCGAGAAGGTAGGTGGCAGTGGTGGGGTAGTCTTGGCTTGGGGGGAAGAGAGGGAGAGATGACAAGAGAGGAGGGAGTGATCGCTCCAGGAGAGAGGAGTGGTCAGAGGGATGGAGAGGGGGAGGTCAGAGGAGATCAAGACATCAAGTGTGTGCCCTGCAGAGTGAGTCGGTCCAGAGGGGAGGATGGACAGGGAGAGGGAGTCGCAGAGGTCACGGAAGAGTACAGAGGAATAGCAAGGAGAGTTTAAATGTATATTGAGGTTACCGAGGAGGAGGAGTTGCACAAAGTATCTGATGATTCCTATTATGTTCTGTGTTCTGCTCCTGCTGGACAGCTAATAAGAAAACAACTTGGGTGCTACTGTTGGAATGTGCTTATTTGTACATTTCTTGGTTATAAAGTAATGGGAACAGAACGTATGGAGAGAACAGTGACACACAACTGATTCACTGTGATCTATTAATAGAGATACATTGAACACATTTTGGTAGAGATTAAAACAATACAAACACAGTGATTTGATTTAACAGAGAGGTTGTGAATGTAATTCTGTAATAAAAGTTTTTTTATTGAATATAATCAGTGGATGTCTTTAAAATAGTGTTAACTATGCAGAATCATGCATCTCAATGATAACTATCCAGTGGTGACTGAGTTGGAGTTGATTATCTTAAAGTGACATATTTGTTGAGCGAGTCATCATTTTGGTGCAGCACAACAGTGAGCAACAGCACTGTGTTGACCAATAGTGGTATCTTATTAACCTTTTGCCCATTGTCACTTGAAGACTAATGTGGGCCAGCTTCAGTAGGGGATTAGGACTGTAGGGTGAGCTTAAAAAGTTAAGGAGGAGGATGAGAAATGGCCAGGTGATATAAACTTGTTTGCAGTTCTCCAGCTTTGTGTATTGTATAGTGTTTCCCTTGTCTTGCTGCACTGTTTTAACTTTGCATATTCTGACAAGCATAACATTACCTCACCCTTTATGTATCCAACACAGATATGGTATCAAAATAAGGTTATTATGAATCTCATAATGGTTGACTGGCATCATGCAAAAGACAAGTAACATAATATCAATGGTGCATAAAACACAATAAGATGATATTTTAGATGTCCAAAAAGTACTCAATCACTAGCAGCAAAGTATACTGATTTTAGCAACTTCCTGCATATGGGTTTGGTAAACTCTATTATTAGGTGAAATTGACAATGAGTTTACTTACGTGTCAGGGGCAGTGGTAAACCACAACAATGCTGTTCATCTTATATGGGGGGTGTCCAAAATGCTAGTTGAAGGTCCAAATCTCAACAAGTGATACATTTTTGCATGTGCTATTTAAAGCCAATCACAATGAAACCTAGATCTACTTTCCACAATCTTCCTAGAAATATTCACAATTTAAGCCATGTTACGATTATTTTAAATGATCAGGCCATCAAAGTGAGCCACCATAGCCAAAACATATGTAATTTAAAGAGCTTTTGGAGCTAGCTTCAAAACTACGCAAGCACATTTTCAATACTCATGTTAGAAATCATACTAAATTGTATAAAGGTTTAGCTATTTTAATCAGATGACAACCTTATAACAGAAACGCAGCACCTTCCTTTCTTTTTTGTAGTTTAAATAGCTGTTTAAGGGTGAGGTGGTTCCCCCTAGCTCTGGAAGGACAGTCCCCTCAAATTAGATAAATACTCCACACCGTTTTGAGAATGCTTGAAGCTGATCGAGATCAGAGGATCTCTAGGCTGATAGACAATGCAACCTGCTCAATGGCAGACCCTCCTTCCTAGCCTAAGCCATGACTGACACCTGATGAGGGCAGCCTTCACATTCCTTGCCTCTCTTTCCATTTCTGATGTGGCTGGCTGTCCTAGTGCCTTTTTGCCATAGTTGTTTATTTTTACTCCTGTGCAGAGCTTCCCCACTTCCTTATTGCTCCTTCCTCCCTTACTCCCACCCACCATGCTCCCATTGGCCAGCAGGCCTCAAACTGAGTGAGGGCTTCACTCTAGGGCCCCAAGCACCATTCCTTGTTTCTCCGGTGCTGGGGTGAGTTGCCTGCAGTGTCCCTGAGTAACTTTTAAATTAATTTCAGATTATTTTTGTCGGTGCTGCAATGTGTGCTTCACCCTCTCCCCCTCCCCTTGTACCTGCTTCCTTGTTGCTCCTTCCCTCCTCCCTCCCACCCAATGTGCTCCCATTGGCCAGAAGGCCCTTACTAGACAACTACACTAGGCAGACCCTGCCATGGCAGCCCTCTTGGCAAAGGGGCCTGAGGCAAAGAGCAGCTTCCACAGGTGCAGCTCCAGAGTGGTGTGTGTGCTGGTGTTCGCTGTGGGAGCATGCAGTGCAGCTGTCAATCAGCAGCGACTGTCAAGGTAAGAATGATGCAGGCAGGGGGAACAGCCATTACTGCTCCCTATTTAACTGTCTATCCTCTTGTATTACTCCTATTAGGTAGTTTGTCCGGTTGGCTACATATCACAATTGTTTGTTATTCACATATGGCATTAGGTGAACTGTCGTAATTGGCCTTGGGGCTTTTACCTCTTCTAGGAAAGTGAAATCTGGTATTTTTTGCATTTGCTGTTGTGTTTAAAAATTGGGCTATTTCCCATTTTCTAGGAAAGTCAAATCTGGGTGTTTTTGCAATGTGGCACAGCTCTGTGAAGTGTTTATTCTCCTCTCTCTTCCCCCTCACGCACTTCCTCTTCCTTTCTCCCTGCACCCCTCTATGGTTCTCTCGGTCTGACCCATCTTCTCTAACTGTTTTTCTATCACCTATCCTATCCCTCTCACTATGTTTGGAAGGAAGAAATTCAAGAAGGATATCCTGGTCTCCAATCCAGGCCAACCCATTGCTGGTACCTACATAAGTGCCTTCTCCAGACAGACGCTCACTGACATTCTCTTCGTCATTCCCTCTCCCGACATCTTCCCTCTCCCGACATATGCTCTCAGTTCTCTCTCCTTTTTCCTCCTCACCCATTAATGGAGGCACAAGATGGGAGGTCCTCTTAGCCTCCTTCCAGTCCTCCAAAACCATCATTAATGTCTATCTAAATGGCACCGTCATGGACTAGGGCACTCAGCCCAACCTCTTCCTCCTTGATAGGCATCTCCCACGTCTTTTCACCTCCCTCCTTTCTGCTGCTACTCCATCTGCCACCTCTCTGGCTCCTCAGCCACCTACCTCCTCGGCCTCTCTGGCTCCTCTGCCACCTACTTCTACCTTTCTGGCCCATCTGCTGCTCCCCTCCACCTCCACTGCTTCCTCTCTAGAAGCCTCCTCTTCCTCCTCTCTGGGCCCTCTGCCCCATTCTTCTACCGCTGCACCGTCAAAGGCCCCTCTGCTTTACCACTGGGTGTACCTCTCTCCTGTGCCCTTCCCCAACAACTTTCAAAAGTGGCAACCTGCTCCACATAGCTGCTCTCAATTCTCGCTCTGCTGTCAAACACTCCTCTGACAGCTAAGACCTCCTTGAAGACCTGGACCTGGATGTTCTTGCTTCACTGAGACATGGTTCACGGCCAGCTCTGTCACATGTTTTGACATTCTCCTCCCCAAGGGCTACAAGATACTCTCTGAGCCCAGGAACAATCATCCCGTTGGTGGAGTGGCCCTGATCTGAGTGGGACCCTGCATCTATCATTTCCACTCGGGCCTACTCCTCCTTTGAATGCCTCTTCTGCAGGTTCTCTATCTCTCCTGGCCTCGCTCTGACTTTGGCCACCATCTACAGGCCACCGGGCCAGGTCGCCCTCTTCCTCTCTGAATGGGCTGATCTCACCTCCTCTCTCCTCATCTCTACCTCTCAGCTTCTCTTCCATCCACTTGGACTCCTCTGACCGTGCTTCTGGGCTTTTCCACAACCTATGTGACACTCTCTCCCTCTTCTTCCCTCTGGTCCAACACACTGAGCCAGACACACCTTGAATGCTCTCATTTGCTCAGCCACCCCCTCTCTAACCCTCACACTAATCCACTCTGTTGGACTGACTGTTTTCTGCTTTCCTCTCACCTGAAATTGCCTGTCCCCCTGGTAAAACCTTCCCCCGCACTGCCACCTTCTTTCGCATTCATTTGACCTATGAAGCAAGTGTTAGTTGCAGCTTTTGCCTCTACTTTCTCTCATATCCGTACCCCTGTGGCTGACTCCCACTCTGACAAAACCCTCTCCAACCTTCATCGCTCTATCTCCAATGCTCTTGATATCCGTTCCTGTGTCCTGTGGATTCGTCTGAAACCAGCCTCCAAGTGCAACTCTTGATATGACTGCAACCTGGCCACTCTGATATGTAAGCGCAGAGCAGCCAATCGGAAGTGCAGGGCTTTGTGCACATCCCCTGAAAAACTGGCCTGCTGAGTGCTCTAAAGGCAATACAGACATTCCATCTTCTCCAAAAGGAGGGTCCACATTCAAGCCTGCGTCTCTGCAGCCTCCAACAGCTCAGACAAACTTTTCAAAATCTGCAAAGAGCTGGCCAATCTGACTACAGTCTCTACCTTTCCTGTACCTTCCCAGGCCTTCTGTACGTCCTGGCTTCTCATTTCCCCAATAAAACCCAGTCCATCCTGTCCTCTCTTTCCTCTTCCTCACATTTCTCCCTCTACCTCACTCATACCGTCTCTGGCCCCCCTTCTCCCTCCTCTCCTTCTCTCCTCCCTCTGACCTGATGATGTTTCTAGACATTAAGAACAACATGGTTTCCCTCGCTCTAGCCTTCGCCAATTTCTGTAATCATGTCTTTGCCACTGGATGTTTCCCCTCCTTTGTCAAGCACTCCCTTGTGCACCCTCTCCTAAAAAAGCCTTCTGTCAATCCTTTCTGTCCAGCTAACTATCACCTAATCTCTATCACTCATTTCCTTGGAAAGCTCTTGGAAAAGCTGGCCACACTGAATCCTGTTGGGTATCTCCATGACCATAAATTTGGCTTCACAGCGGCCAGAAGCACAAACCTACTCTTCTGAACACTTGTGAAGATCTGCTCTCTAACCTTAACTCCAGCTCTCACACTCACCTCATCCTCCTTGACCTTTCCTCTGCCTTCAACATGGGCAATCACACCACCCTGACCATTTGTCCCAGCATAAACCTTGGCAAAACGGGGCATGCTCTGGCATGGCTGACCTCCTTCCTCTTTGACCAACCTTCCCAGATCCTAATCTGTCTGTCTGCACATCATGACTGGTTGTGGTTGCCCTCAGAGTCACACAGGGTAACGTGCCACCCCCCCCCACCCACCACCAGTTACCCTGTAATGCCCCCTAGCCTACCCGGCATTTCCGGTCTGGGACTGCACCCTTGAAGTCCTTTGCCGCCTCGCACTTTCTCAGAGCCCTGCTGCCCTGACGGAACTTCCCTTTAACCCCTTCCCTGCACTTCGCCCCGCACCCTCTCCCCTGCACTTCTCATTTGCACTTGCAGAATCTGAATGTCACAAGGCAAAGTAATATTGTATGTCATGTCTTTCCTCTGTTTCCCCTCCCATCTTGTGGTGCCTAGAAACACTTGAGTAGAGTACTTGTGTGCGATACAAATACCAAATCATATCATATGACATCACATCCCTGCTCATCGATAGCATGAGGTGCTGGCAGTATTACAGGAAATTACTCATTCAAACCCTGAAGATCGAACCAACGCTCCCTTCTCGTGACAGGGACGATTGGACCAAGTTCCGGTCAAGTTATGGTCAACCCATGCAAATGAGGCTTGTTATATGGTTAATGTTGACCCAGTCAAAATTACTTTGAATCCTGCTATCTGTATGTCAGTATCAAAGTTCCTAACAAGCTGAAGAATGCATTTTTCCTGTAATAGAATCCCTTCTCCAACAAGGTATTATTGTACCATCTTGCAGTCCCTGCAATGCTCCAATTGTGCCCACAAAAAAGACAGGTAAAGAGGTTTATCATTTTATTCAGAGCTTAAGTGCAGTTTATGTAGATCTGATATTGGCCTTTCCTGTTGTTCCATACCTGGCTACCATCCTGTCATGCATTCCCTGCACAGCAAAGTATTTCACTGTTGTAGATCTGTGTTCAGCATTATTCTTTATACCTACACATCCAAACAGACAATATTTGCTCTCATTTACCTATAGATTCATGCAATATACATTCACTTGTCTTCCAATGGGATACATAGATAGCCACGACCTATTCTCCCAAATCTTTGCTGCCATGGCCTCAGGAAGTAGATTTTGCCTTTTTCAGCATTTGGCAAGCCCTCCCAATGGCTCCAGCTTTAGGTTTGCTGGATTATAGTAAACCCTTTGTGCTGTTCTGTGACTAGTGCAACAGTTTTGTGCATGGCGTGTACAATCAGATACACAGTGATAAGCATCAGCCTGTAGCCTTTCATAGCTTAGCATTAGATCTAGCTTGTCGGTGAACCTTGTCGCTGCTGCTTTTTTTGATAGAAAAGACTGAATCACTAATACAAGGTCATCCTGACACAATTGCAGTTCCCTTTGCTGTATTGTCATTATTGCATAAAGGGAAGACACAGCAAATGTCTAATTCCTGTCTCACCAGATAAGAAAAGTTGCAATTTCTGCAGCAAACGTAACTTTGAACCAATGTTCAGTCCTGAATCCTGCTTCGTTATTGACAACCCTGCAGGGCTGGGAACAACATGACTGCCAGATTGTTGTTGAAACACTTATTTCACCCGGAGATGACTTTATCATGTGCGCCCCTGATCATTTCTGTGGATACCTCATTCATCTGTGTCCTAGAAACTGGGCAACTGGTCTCTGGTTATTCTGTGTATACCTCCATGCCGTAATAGAAGTATATTGATTGCCCATGGCCAAATATGCAGAAGATTCAGTTTGCTCACCGGAATTGGCAACCTAATTCTGCAACAAGGAGACGCGCATGCCAAACTTCAAGTAAATAATATTTACGGCATGATGGACAAGTATATGGGTGTGTCTGTGGCTTTTGTACCCTGAGAGTCTATTACATCCTGGACGACTGTTAGACGCGAGTGACTTTCTCTTTGTGCTTAAACCTATACACAGCTCATAACATAGAAGTCCCTCATTAACTAGTTTCCCACTTAGACATCTGGTCAAGGGCGAAAAGTACTGGGGAATCTAATACACTACGTGTAGGGAGATGAGATCAAGTGACCAATTGTTTTATTTTACCAGCATTCTTTACAGTATTAACAAGCATACGGGATTGACTCTACATTGTGACACTGTAGGAATGTTTTAGAAACACCAGAGGTCACCAACGTCTGGGAAGAAGAGGACATTTTAGCCACCTTCACCAGAGTTTGCAAAACTGCAAGTAAGTGGTGCTTTTTCTATCCAATTTAATATTGCACATATGGTTCTGCATTGGCTAGTGCGGTCAGACGCCATAAAATGGGGCAGGAGGTGTGATCCATTTTCCTTTTTATTTCTTTGTACAGTGCAATACAGTTGACTTTAATTCACATACCAGCTGAAAAGGTGTGATATTAAAGAAGGGCCATCAGGAAAGTTGGACACTGAGAAATGCTGGTAGTCTAGACTGCACAAACGTTAGTAAGTGCTATATGGACAGACACCTGCCCAGAGTCTCTATCACACTCTCGTTTTGATATTTTTTGATTGATCTCATATCATGTAGGGAAGGGAGCATTTTATTTATCCTGTGCCTCTGCCTTTTTTAGGCTCCTCTACATTTGGATTGTATCCTTATAGTACGTAACACGTATTCCATACTTCGCTCTACCTCCACAAATACTGACTGGAGGTGAGTGCGAACCTATATAATGATGCAATATGTATATGCACAATTTAAAGGTGCCATTGATATAATGCAATGAGGTTGGTTGGTAATTAGATTTTATTGTTTGTTGTTTTTTAGATTTTCTGTTGAGAAGACATCTTCCATCTGAATATGTCGTAAGGGTGAGGCGCCATTCACGCCCCTTCCATGTCTTGAAGAAGGCCGGAGTAATCAAAAGGCTAACTTGAGAAGCCCCCCATACCGACTGAAAGATATGTAGATTTTGTTAATAACCTTCTTTATGCTATTTAACAGATATGCACACTGTTAATCTACCTAGGTTTGAGGAATTGTAATACTTGAGTTTTTTAAGAGGGCTTCATGGAGGTGATGACCTATTTTAGTGTTAAGTTGACATTAGATGCATGTGAGTGAGAATGTGTATGCAAGGTAGAATGAAGTTGCTGATGTGAAATTGGTGGTTTTTATAGCAAACAGTATATGTATTTTTTGTATTTTCGAATACATTCATTTTGTGTATGAAAAGTGTTCAATAGAAGTATCTTTCCAACCTGACCTCCAAGGTCCATTTTTTGTTTATCACTAAATATGCACAGGTCCCTGAACTCGTGGCCCTCACACATGCCTGAACCTTGGCTTGGGATAGTTCATTCACGATTTACACCAAATCCAGGTCTGCTCACGGGGTTGTCCATGACATTGGTGTCCTTTGGCAGCATGGTGGATATTTAACATCCACAGGCACCCCAATATTGAATGGACAATTTGTGTCGGCTTTATTGAATGCATTGTTACTCCTGCAGCTGTAGCTACTGTTAAATGTAAAGGACAAGATCCCTCTCTGACATTCTTTTCTTTTATTGCAGGCATATGGTCCCCGATCACTTCCCTTTCCTGTCTGGTAATCCTTCAAGACCAAGCCCCTAAAGCTGAAAAGGTGACCTGGACCCAACCGTATTGCAAATTGGGAGTAGATTCCCTGTGACGTTCCCCCGATGGCTGCCTGGTGCACCCAAGGCACTCCTCCCCTCCGTGGTCCATGAGGCTCACAGCTTATCTCATTCAGTTAAATATGCTATGATTGCCCTATTTAGCCTCTATGGCTCAAGGTTATTGGGAGAACTGTGTTGCGTGTCTGACTCACAACGTTTTGAGAGCAGGACCGACTAGGCTGTCTGAGCGTCCAGTACTGCAGGGTCCTTTCATACACACATAGACAGACTTCATGTAGCTCTCCACTTGCATGAACTTTAGTTTTGGTTTGTTCCTGGTCGACATATTCTCTGGGTGGGTAGAGGCCTAAACCTGGAGGAAGGCAGACATTATTACAGAGGCAAAAACGTTTTTAGCTTGTTCATGCCCCGATTTGGACTGCCCCTTAGCATAGACAGCGACTGAAGCACTCACTGTACTGGTAAAGTTACTAAAGAAGTGTTAAAAGCTCTACTAATAGCTCAGCAGTTCTATTGCACTTATCACCCCCAGTCTAGTGTGCATATAGAGTGCTGCAACAGTGACCTTAAATTGAGGGTGTCTGAAGTGTGTAAATAAACAGGTTTGAATTGGCCGCAAGCCCTGCCCCTGGCTCTGTTTGCAATGCACAATAGTCCCCAGCGTAAACACAAATTATCTGCACATCAAATCCTCACAGGTCGTCCCATGAGAATGGGAACTTGCAGCACAGCAGTTCCCCACATCTAAAGTGCCCTTTAGAGAATGATACTTTACACCAATACTGTTGCAAGTTTGTTAAAACTGTTTGATCTCTACACACTCAGGTACATGAAGCCCTGCCTGAACCAGTAACAGAGCCCTGCCACCCTCTACAGCCGGAAGATTGGATTTGGCCCATCAGCGAAAATCTGCACTACAGCCCAGGTGGTGCGCCCGTTCCAGGTTCGTTTAACTACACACTTTGGTGTTAAGTGTGCTGGGATCCCAGCCAACGATACTACCTCCACTGGGACTGATTTTTCTCAGCTTGGCTGTAGTTCTACTGCACCACTAACTCCTGCATCAGTGATGCCACTGTTTGTTTTCCGATGTCAGATCCGTCGAGTTCTGCTGGAATGGAATGACCAGTACCAGAAGATTAGGGTGCAGCCCTCGATTGCAGAGTAGGTTCACATGCTGAACCAGGACCCTCAGCTTCTGAATGTCTTCTACACAGTGAGGTCCCTGTGTGAACTGTTGGTAAAGGCTTCTTCATCAGTCATTGAAGCACTGAAAGGAACATTCCAGATGTAGGCCCCACTCTTGGTATACCATCTTCAGTGCCAGGCCCCTCTGGGTCTCACAACACAGCCCCTAGAAGGTACAATTTTCAATCCTGTGGAAGAGCTCATCAGAACCCGAAGCTCTCAGCAAAGTGGTCACTGGCCAGGTCACTGGCCCCTGGATTTGTTCCCTTGGTGACAATTAATCCCCCTGAGGCAGCAGCGCACTGGCAAAATGTGGTGGCCACCACTGTTGACTCACCAATATCTGAAAGTTATGACCATGTTTGTATCATATGCTGTTCGTTCTTTTTGTGTTTATGACCCTTATATGCATATGGCTCTGGCATTTTGGATACTTCTAGTTGGAACTTTTAGTTGGAGCATTGGCTAACACACTGTGGACTAAGGATTTCTTCATTCTGTACCTGCCTTTTGTTGTTACATTTGTACAGTGACATTCACTTTTCTGCATCTTCACAGAGCCTATAAAACTTTGAATTGAAAGCTCTGGTCTGGCGTATTTATATCACATGTGTCCTGCACATCACCTGATGAACTGAATGGACCTTTGTTTTCAAGCTACAAAAGTAGGCACCGATTCTTGAATGTGGATATTTGAGGATTGATCCCAGTATATACTATGGCTATACCTCTGTTATAATCGTTATTGTCAGAATGGTGATATATTATCATTTCACTGTGACTGCTGCTTTCCACACAATCTGTGGGAAAAACGATGGTCCTTTTGCACATATTTGGGTTCACAGTGAACACACTTACCAGCACCTCTCCTGGCAGCATGACTGCATGTTAATCTTACTGATATCTGGGTCTGTGCTCATCTGCCTCATGATGTATCCTCCAAATTCCCTATCGCACCAATCGCATTCCAGTGCAGGGATATCTGTTTAGATCTTAAATTGATCACCCAACCTCAAGGCCCAGGATTTTGTACAGATGCACACTCCCACCTAGGTTTCACCGGTCCTGTGAATTTCCCCAGTCCAGACCAAGTATGAATAAAGCCAGCAGCAGTGCACCTTTCCTCGCCAGTGCACCTTTCCGGCAACTGGCCTTCTATGTTGTACCAACCCAGGTCCTATGTTCATGGAAACTAGCAAATGTCATTATTACTTGTCTAGCAACTCCAGTGTTATAAAACCACATTGAGCAAAAAGAAAATGATTTTAGCACGATTCTCCCCATCTTGAGGGAACATTAGCAACCTGCAAAGGTATGCAAGCCTAAATAAATCTCATTTGGCTTTTAAAACTGTATTCAGAGTGAAAGACAATTCAACGTAATATAAGTGTATCTGCTTGAGTCATTATTTCACACTGCATGCAGTGCTAGCCTATCAATTATTGTCACCCACCAGTGACACCTCTAAAGGGACAATAGTGCCCAGTACCAGGCAGCCCTGTGTGACCCCCATTAAAATGCAAGCAGTCTTATTCTAATGTTTTGTTAACAAATCACAGCACTCAGGGGGAGCCACTGTGATTTCCTGCACTCAAAGCATCACTCAAACCAGTTTTAACTTATGCTGGGTTACCTTTTGATAACTCATGATGAATGATCCTGCTTCAGAATAGCAAAGTGGTTCTTTTACTAGTCCTGGCCAGTCTGTTCGCAGATGGGACATAGGGACACAGCCCATGAAATCAGGGTTAGCCTGGCCACTTGGCCACAACACGATTGGGCTCCACCCCTGCCCCTGAAATTCTGGGCCATTTGTGAAGGGACCTGCTGACCCTCAAAGCCATCGTAAGCAGGGTAAAATGCAGATAATAAACAGAGTCCGGGTCTGCGTAATTACCTAACCTTCATCGACAGCATTGCCTTTCTTGGGAGTGAAGCCTTAGTCAATTGGCACTGCAATGGTGCATTTACAACGTAAAGTCCCGCATACAGCTCGAATTAACTAGCAAATCTGTGTCTGCTTCCCAGAAAATTAAAGTGAGAAGCCCAATAAACCTGCCTTTTAAAGATTCGTTTATATCTATGATGGCTACTACCTTGACATGCAAACAAAGTGTTTGCTCTTATTCAGATATAAAATGTTGCTAACATCATGGATAAAAGCAAGCTGGAAGTTTATGACTATAAACCACTGTACCAAGTGAACTACATACACAACTTTCATTCAGAGCAAGACCATATTTATTATGGCGTGCATAAAAAGCGTGTAGAAAAATGTATGCATGCTTTTCACGCTACCTCATATTTTCATACATTTGTATGGTGGAGGGTGGGTATGAAACAGAATTGCCATTTCTGCAACCCCCAATCTCTACATCATTAAAAGGCACAAACATGTATGCAAGCCTGACATTTTCATATCACGAATGCTTTGGATTCTTATGGAATCTGACCACTTTTTACACCAACTAAAAGAAGGTGGATTCTAAAGCATTCCATTGCAAACACAGCCTGTCATGCATAACTGGCAAGTTATGTTGTCTTGCGTTTCTATAGTGCTTCTTGCCATAAATTATGGTATCTAAGCACGTTTACCGTCGGAAAGGCAGAGGAGGAGTATGATAGAAGATTCACTTGTGGTAGGGAGAAGCAAAGGCAGAGAAATAGATTAGGAAAAAGGATAGATGAGATGCACAGGAATGCCTGAGAAGGAAAACGTGGAGGGGCTATGTGTACAACTGGACCATATTCATCATAAGACCCAACTGTATTCTATGGAGCGTGACACCAAGAGGCGAAAAGAGCTGAAGAAAAGGTGTTCACTGCACCAGGGGCGTATGTCTGGAATGTATTTACTGCATGGTGAGCCTGGGCATGCGTAAGCATGCCCTAAAAACACAGATGGCAAAACCCTGCTTACTTCCCTAGGCCTCCACCAATATTTTGGAGGAGTTGTACAGCATTTACTCCTTTTGCACTAAAAGTGTCAAAACTAAGGCACACAAGCAATTATGCCTGAATCTGCAACTTTGTTGTGAACCTCATGGTGAGATTTACTACAATTTGTTTATTTGTTTGTTTATTTATTTGGTAATGCGCGCCAAACCCATGGGTAGCCGGGCGCAACAGTTTACATGAAAATTTAAGCTTGTTACATTGTTTGGCAAGATTATATACAACACAACGGCAAAAAGCCAAATATATGTAGGCTATATACAAGCATGTGCCTATAGAACATAAACGGCAAAAAGTAAAAATATACATAAGTATATACAAACATATGCCCAGAGGCAGAGCATGTCTTGGGGGGTGTCCAGGTGGAGGGTAGACAATAGCTAAGGGAGTAAGATAGGTGTAGACCAAGTTATGTGTCATTGGCGTGCAGCCAATTGATTATCTTATGCCTGAATTTCAGGTATGGTTGATCAGTTCTAAGGTCAAGTGGTAATTTGTTCCAGCAGTGAGCAGCTTTGACAGGAAAGCTGGTTCCTCCCGCGGTGGATCGTCTAAATCTTGGAATCTCTAGTTTGAGGGTGTTGGCAGATCTGGTGGGTGGCGTGGTAGTTTTCCTATTGATTTTTTCCATTAGATAAGGGGGGGCTAGGTTGTTTAGACATTTAGATGTGAGGGATGCTGTTTTAAGTAGGATTCTATCCGTTATTTTTAACCAGTTAACCTCTTTCCTGAAATTAGTGATGTGCTCTCTGTAGGGGATGTTTAATGCTGCTCTCAGGGCATTATTCTGTAGTCTTTGAAGTTTGTCTGTGATGTATTTGTTAGTTCGAGAATATAGGGCGTTACAATAGTTTAACCTAGACATGATGAGGGCGTTAGCTAAGGTGATGCAGCTGGCACTGGAAAGGTATGGTCTGGATGCGTGGATGAGTTTGCATGTGTAGGTAGTAGAAGAGGCGAGGGAGTTAACCTGCTTCTTGAGCGTGAGGGAGGAGTCCAGATAGAATCCAAGGGTTTTAACCACAGACATCACCTTGATAGGGTTGTTATCAATGCTGAAGGATGTGTAGTTTGGGCATAGTTTTTGGATGTTGGCTTCAGAGCCTAGGATTAGTAACTCCGTTTTGTCGTCGTTCAGGCAGAGCCCATGTGAGGCCATCCATGCCTGAATGAGGGCGTATATCTTGTTCACCAAGGCTGAGTCTGTCATGTAGTCGCCCGAAAGGGGTATGAGGATCTGGGTGTCATCTGCGTAGTTCGTGTAGATGACACCAAGTCTGTCCAACTTGTCAAACAAAGGCTTGATGAAGATATTGTATATGGTGGGGAGACACAGGATCCTTGTGGGACACCACAAGTTATTTTGATAGGGTCAGCTGAGTCGGAGGTGGAGAAGACTCGCATGGTGCGGTTTGCTAAGAAGGATTGGACCCAGGCTATGGCATCTCCGGTGAAGTTGGCGGCAGATTCAAGGTGGTTGCATAAGACTACATGGTCCACCAAGTCAAAAGCAGCCGACAAGTCCAATAAGAGGAGCAGGGCTGTTTTCCTGTTGTCCTTAAGTTCCTCAATTTGTGTCTTGAGGTCTATCAGAGCTGTTTCCATGCCATGGAGTGGGTGGAAGCCCGATTGCCGTGAGCCAAGCAGGTGGTTAGCTTCCAGGTAATCCTGGATTTGTATGTAGGCAGCTCTGTCTAGGATTTTAAGTAGAAAAGGAACTGTGGTAATTGTATGCAGGGGTGCTATTTATTAAGTGCGAACATAACAAGGCCCCTTTATGAAATGTTGTCTTTTTAAATAAAAGGCTCCCCTTAATTTCTTATAGTGCTAAAAGCAATGCTATACATTAGGAGATTTTATAGGCTATCTTTATATTTCATTCTAGGTGTGGATTATAAAGGTACACTAATATTCTTTGGCTTTGCATGTTCATAGAAGTATTTACATATTGTCATGTTGTTTTACTGAGATTTGTGTATTTTGTAAGTAAACACCATAATGATATGATATGATATGGCATTTATAACGTGCCTGTACACAAGTGTTTCTAGGCGTGACAAGACAAGGAGGGGTAAACAGATGGCGGACAAAACAACAATCTTACTAGGACTTGTGTCATTCAGATTGCGCAAGAGCAGGGAAATGGAAGGGGAGAAGTGCCAAGGGGAGAGGGTGGGCATGCAGGTAGTCAAAAGTACAGCCAACGGGTGGCACAGTGCAGGTAAATCAGAAAGTGCAGCCAACGGGTGCCTCATAAGTGCAGAGAGAAGGGACTGTAAGGTTATAGATGCAGACCAGAAGTGCCGGGGGAGCCAATAGGTACTGCGAGGTGCAACTGAACATGCAAGGACCCGGGACCAGGTTCGGAGGGTGACCAGGTGATCAGTGCGTGGAGTAGATGGGTCATCAGAAGAGGAGAGGAAGAGAGAAATCGGAAACAAAGATGAAGGTCTTGCGTTGCTTCCGCAACCAGATGTGGTTCTGCTCAAGTTTGAGAGAGACAGGGAGGTTGTTCCAGAGGGAAGCCCCAACAGAAGATAGATATCTGCCCTGAACTCTCTGGTTGGAAAAGCAATTTACCCACAGATAGTTGGAGGTGGATGAGCGGAGAGTTCAAGAAGGGAGATGTTTAGGAAGAGAGAATTGGATGTAGTGTGGTCACAAGCCCCAGAGCTGGAGAGATACGATCCCTGGGCTTGAGGCCAAGGACAAGTCTCACATTCCTGTTCTGGATCAATTGTAGAGGACAGAGTAGAGGCAGGAATATTTAGAAAGAGGCCGTTGTAATAGTCCAACCTAGAGAGGACCAAAGCTCTGGAGACAATGAGCTTCTGGTGGAAAGTTAGGAAAGCAAGAATACCTCAGGGGAGGTGCAGCTGATAGTTTAACTTCTTAGAGACATCAGAGATGTGAGGAGAGAAGGAGAAGGTGGAGTTGAAGATGACTCCAAGGTTCTTAGCTTCAGGAAGAGGGCCCAGAGTGGCCGGCCAGAGAGAGAGAGGAAAGGATGGAGCTGGTGTTCTGGTGAGAAGGATCTCCATCTTACTGGCATTAAGGCAGAGATCATTGGTGGTACACCACTCCTGAATTGCGGACAGACAGTCTGAAATAAGAAAAGGATTAGTGCTGGCAGAGGGGAGCCTGAAAGAGAGCTGGGTGGCATCCGCATAACACTGAAATTTGGAGCAGAGAGCAGAGATGCAGTGGGAAAGAGGTGCTAGGTATTGGTTAGACCCATGGGGAACACCACAGATAGAGAAAGAGATAGAAGAGAGGGAGGACGCCAGCTGGATCTGAGAGGGGCAATCAGTGAGAAAGGAGGCCATCCAGGCCAGGGCCTGATCAGTGATATCCAGGTTAGCATAGAGACAAATGAGCAGGATGGCATGGTTGACCAGATCAAAAGCAGAAGAAAGATGGAGGAGAATGAGGACAGAAGGAAGGTTATAGTCAAGGTTATATCAGGTCTTCACAGATGTTCAGCAGATCAGTTTCCGTGCTTCTGGCCGCTCTGAAGTCATACTGGTGGTCATGGAGACATCCAACAGATTAATTGTGAAGATTAAGCCAGGAGATGGCCTGCTTTTCCAAAGGTTTGCCCAGGAAAGGAGTGATGGAAATCGGGCAATAGTTGGCCAGAGAGGAAAGATCATCAAAGGGCTTCTTTAGTAGGGGGTTCACAAGGCAGTGCTTAAGTGGTGAGGGAATGCTTCCAGTGGCAAGAGAGTGATTGCAGAAATCGGCCAAGGATGGACCAAGGGTGTTGATGTGGTCCTTAATGGTTCTGGATGAACAGAGAAGAACCTGTTTTGACGAGACTTTCATAGATCAGACTTGTCTAAAACTGTCATCAGGGGCGAACAAGGGAAAATAAGAGAAGGGAGGATAAGAGGTGGCCAGAGTCAGGCCAGGAGTGGAAGAGAAGAAGGAAGAGAAAGAGAGGGTGGTCAGGATGTCCTGAGTTTTTGTGATGAAATGGGAAGCCAAGGCCATATAGAGGGGCCTTGAAGGGAACATGAGAGGTAGAGAATGCAGCAGGACTGGCCCGCTCCTTGCATATTTTGAAGAGTTTGGTTGAGTTTTTAGATGCCGCTGAGACGTGGGCTTGGATGTGTGCTCTCTTCTTGGCGAGGACAGAGAGTCTATTCTGCCTTTGGAGCAGGCGGCAGTCCAGTTTATCAGAGGGTGCACCTGTTATCCCCGACTTCCTCTCAGCCTGCACTTGTGTTTGAGGGTGAGGAGGTCGGAGTCGTACCAAGAGTTGCACTTGGATTGGGGCTTCAAGTGGATCCCCATGACCGGCGCAAGTATATGAAGAATGTCAGAGGTAGAAAGATGAAGGTTAGATAGGGCTGTGTCAGGATGTGAGTCAGTCAAAGCTGCAGATGAAGGATAAGAAGTAGTGGCGAAAACCTCAACTGACACACACTTCATGGGTCAGATGACAGAGAAGGTAGGTGGCAGTGCTGGAGTTGACTTGGCCTGGGGGGTAGAGAGGGAGAGATGGGAGGAAAAGATAAAGTGATCACTCCAGGAGAGAAAGGTGGTGAGAGGGTTGGAGAGCAGGAGGTCTGAGGAGATCAGAACATCCAGGGTGTGCCCTGCAGAGTAAGTCAGACCAGAGGGAAGAATATATAGATCGAGAGAGAGAGAGAGTTGCAGAGGTTGCCAAAGAGTCCTACAGAAGGACAAGAAGCATCCGATTGGGTGTTAAGGTCTCAGAGGAGGAAAAGTTGAGAGGTAGAGTCGAGGAGGGAGTCAGAGAGGTTTGCCTACTCGGAGAGGAAGGATGCTACCTGGCCGGCGAGCTGGTAGATTGTGCCCACAGTCAGAGAAAACCAGGAGAGATAGAGATCCTGCAGACCAGGCATTCAAAGGAAGAGTAGTCCTGCATAGGAATGACAGAAGCAGGGATCCACTCCGGGAAGATCAAGGTTACACCCCTACCGGAACAGTTGGTTCTGAGCATGGAGAAGATCTTGTAGCCATCAGGAAGGACAGTGTCAAAGCTTGTGACAGAGCTGGCAGTGAACCACGTCTCAGACAGACCGAATACATCCAGATCGAGTTCTTACAGGAGACATCAGATGTCAGAGGAGTGTTTGACAGCTCAGCGAAATTTGAGAGTACTAATGTGGAGCAGGTTTCCCCCTTTGAAGGACTTCTGTGGAGGGGTACAGGTCAGGGGTACTCCCTGCAGAAGAGTTGTAGGCACCCGTGGATCGGCAGAGGGGGAAGGAGGAGAGGCCAAGGTAGCCAAGGAGGAGGAGGTGGATGCCAGAAGGTTGGCAGAGGAAGGAGGCAACAGAGTGGCCGGAGAAGCAGAAGAGGCAGCCATAGAGGTGGCATGGATGGAGGAGGCAGAGGATCTAGAGAGGGAAAAGTAAGGCCAACAGAAGAAGAAAGGAAGTTCATAAGGCACAGGAAGCATTTATCAAAAAGGAGGAGGTTGGCCTGAGGGCCCTGGACCAAGACAGTGATGTTTAGGTAAACAATAATGATGTGCTTGGAGGAGTGGAAGGGGGCCAGTAGGGCCTGCCATTGGGTGCCACCATTAATAGGTGATGAGAAAAAAGGAGAGAGAACAGAGACCATATGGGGGGTGGGACATAGGCCTGGAGAGGGAACGTCAAAGAGGATGTCAGTAAGGGTTTTTCTGGAGAAAGAACTGGTCTAGGTATCAGCGATGGGGAGGCCTGGGTTGTAGACCAGGATATCCCCTTTGAACATCTTCCTGCCAGACTTAGTGAGAAAGATAGGATAGTTGATAGAAAAGCAGTAAGAAATGATAGGTGAGGCACAGAGCACCATAGAGGGTGCGGAGGGAAGAGTAGGGAGGAAGAAGGGAGAGTGGAGAGTGGAGAGGGTGAGCTAGGGAGCAAGCAGATGGGGAAACACTAGGGCTCAGGGGACACAGAAGGAGGAGGGGCACACAGAGGACAGAAAAATGACAGAAAATCAGATGCAAAACATAGACAAAGTCAATTGCCAGTGGAACCTAGAAGTAATGTTAGTGGAACCTAGAAGTAAAGAGTGGACACAGCAGGGATGCATGCAGTACAATGTAAGCAAGCAACCATGTAGAAACAAAATAAAAAGAAGCAATCAGTAGGGAACCTAGAAGTAAGTAAGAACATAGCAGCGATGCAGCCAGTACAATGTATGCAAACAACCCTGGATAACAAAAATGCCAACAAAAATTGAATAATTCACCAGGGAACTTAGAAGAAAAGAATGAACACAGCAGGGATGCAGGCAATGCAGTATAGACAACAACCCTGGAGAACAGAACCTCAAAAATAGTAAACAATAGGTCAGGGGACGGGGTCTAGGAAAGGGGAAGGGGGGCTAGGAAAACGGAAGGGTCTAGGAAGGGGGAAGGAGAGGGCCCGCAGGGAATTCAGGGTGCACGAGTCCGAGTGGAGATAGAATGGCCTAGTTGCGAGGGAGCGCACACAGCCTAAGATGGGAGTTAGCGCACCCAATCTTGGCTTGAGAGGGAACACACAATGCCTGGGATGCGATGGAGCACACGCGGCCTAGGATGGGAGTGAATTCACGCAATCCAGGATTGCGAGGGTACTCACGCGGCCTAGGATGTGAGGGAGCACATGCAGACAAGGATGAGAGGGAGTGCATGCAATCTAGGATTGCGAGGGAATGAACGCGGCCTGACATGCAAAGAATTGCAGAAAGCCTAAGATACAAGGTAGCCTACACAGCCTAAAATGTGAGGGAGCATGTGCAGCCTAGGAATGCGATGAAGCACACACAGCCGAGGATGGGAGGAAGCGCACACGACCTATGATGCAAGCGAACACAAATGAGATGGGGGCGAGGAAGGTGAGGGGGGCAGAACAACAGGTCACGGGGTAAGAAAACATGTGTGCAAGAGTGAGAAGGGGATTCCAAGGAATGTAGCAAGCTAACTCTCCCTGTAACTTCTTACCTGGCAGCCGCAGACAGGAGGGTGAGGTTGTCCCCACTCACTGTCTATGCTGCAACCCCACTGCTGCCAAACACCTGCGTCGCTCAAGACCTGCGTCGCTTAACATTACCGCTCTGTCCTGCAAGGGCTAAGACCCTATTATTTTAGTCCTTGAAAGCTAGAGTTGAAATATACATACCAGAGATTAGAAGTTATGTAGTTAAGTGCTAAATTGCAGAATGGGTTAAAATCATGGGTTTGCTGCTTAACCAATGTGTGTGATCATGGGAGAATTATTTAATCTCGCTGTGACTTTACTGCATATAAATGTAGTCCTTAGAAGTGATTATGTTTACACAAATAAAGAACAACTACTTAACAATGAGACAGATTTTGTGAATTTAGAGGTACAGTTGGGTCTGCAGCCGCCAAGGCCGGCACATAGATTTTCATTATTGTTGCAGTGATCCTATTTCACTTCCCATGTCACTTAATTTGACATTCAAATATAGTCTCACAAGCTAGTCACTGCTTATAGCAAAGCAGACTGACATCAGTTTCCTGCCCTGTTGCTGATTCTCACCACAGTTTCCTGGGCCATTCAGAGTGCTGCCCCAAATGACAATGAGTGAAGTACTTTGTTATGCTGTTGAGTTTTGCACGCCACACTTTCTCCCTTTTTCACAATTTTATGGAGCTTCAGGATCTGTAAGCAGTGGGGTAAGGGGATAACACAGGAGTAGGGAACAGATGTTTGTACGCAGACCTATTCCTCTTTTGAATGTCTTGTCTGCCGACTCTCTCTCTCCTAGCCATTCCCTTACGGTGGCTACTATCTATCGGCCACCTGGTCAAATTTCCTCATTCCTCTCCGAGTGGGCTGACCTCTCCTCCTCACTCCTGTCCACTACCACTCAATTCCTCCTTCTTGGTGACTTCAACATCCACCTAGATGCCTCCTGTCCCTCCACTGGACTCTTTCGTGACCTCTGCGACTCTCTCTCACTCTCTATTCTCCCATCTGGGCCTACTCATTCTGCAGGGCACACTCTTGATGCTCTGATCTCTTCTGACCTTCCCCTCTCAGTCCCTCTCTCCACTCCTTTCTCCTGGAGAGATCACTTTCTCCTATCCTCCCACCTCACCCTCCCTACCCCAGAGGCCAAGCCACCCTCATCATTGCCACCCACCTTCTCGGTCATCCGACCCATGAAGCGCGTGTCAGTTGAGGCTTTCGCTGCCACCTTCTCCCCCCCCCCTCCCGCTTCGGCTGACTCCCACCCTGACACAGCCCTCTCCTTGCTCCACTCTGCTATTTCTGATACTCTTGATATCCTTGCCCCTGTCATGAGAATCCGCCTGAAGCCCAAAGCCAAATGTAACTCCTGGTATGATTCGGATCTCGTCACCCTAAAACGCAAGTGCAGGGTGGCAGAGAGGAAATGGCGTGCTTCCTGTTCATCCTCTGACAAACTGGCCTGCCGCCTTCTCCAAAGGCAATACCGGCTCTCCGTTCTCACCAAGAAAAGAGCCCTTATCCAAGCCCGCATCTCTGCGGCATCTAACAATTCGGCCGAACTCTTTAAAATCTGCAAGGAGCTTGCCACCCCTGCTGCAGTCTCTACCTCTCCTGTCCCCTCCCAGGCCCTCTGTACTGCACTGGCCTCTCACTTCATCTCTAAAACTCAGGGCATCCTGTCCTCACTCTCCTCCTATCACCTCCCTCCCTCGCTTCCCTGCTCTTCCTCCGGCCCTTCTGCAGCCACCCCTCCTCCCTCCTTCTCTGCCTTTCCCCTTTTCTCTGCTGACGAAGTTTCCAGACAAGTCCGATCTATGAAAGTCTCGTCTAAACAGGTTCACCCCTGTTCCTCCAAAACTATCAAGGACCACATCGACTCCCTGGCTCCTGCCCTGGCTGACTTTTGCAACCTCTCCTTTGCCTCTGGAGTCTTCCCATCCCCCCTCAAGCACTCCCTTGTGCACCCTCTTCTTAAGAAACCCTCTGCCGACCCCTCCTGCCCGGCTAACTATCGCCCAATCTCCATCACTCCCTTCCTGGGCAAGCTCCTGGAGAAACTGGGCATCTCCCAGCTTAACCTCCATGCTGAAGCTGTTGGTAGTCTTCATGACCACCAATCCGGCTTCAGAGCGGCCAGAAGCACGGAAACTGCTCTCCTGAACATCCGTGATGACCTGCTCTTGAACCTCGACTCCAACACTCCGTGTGTTCTCATTCTGCTCGATCTCTCTTCTGCCTTTGACACTGTCAACCATGCCATCCTGTTCAACCGTCTCCGCAATAACCTGGGTATCACTGGTCAGGCTCTGGCGTGGCTGACCTCTTTCCTTTCCAATCGACCCTCCCAGGTCCAACTTGGGTCCTTCCTCTCTGACATCTTTTTCTCCACCTGTGGTGTTCCCCAGGGATCTAATCTCTCTCCCTGGCTTTTCAACCAGTATCTGGCACTTCTTGCCCACCGCATCGCCGCCCTCTGCCCCAACTTTCAGGACTATGCGGACGATACCCAGCTCATTTTCAGGCTAACCTCGGCCTCCTCCTCTCCTGCCCTCATCTCTGACTGTCTGTCTGCTATCCAGGAATGGTGTACCGCCAACGACCTCCGCCTTAATGCTAGTAAGACTGAGATTCTACTCATCGGCACACCCACTCCCTCCTTCCCTGCAGCTCTCTGGCCAGCCTCTCTTGGGCCTCTTCCTGCTCCTACCTGCAAGGCAAAAAACCTCAGGGTCATCTTTGACTCCACACTCTCCTTCTCTCCTCATATATCTGACGTCTCTAAGAAGTCACATTACCAGCTGCACCTCCTTAGAGGTATTCTTCCCTTCCTCTCCTTCCCCCAGAAGCTCACTGTCTCCCGAGCCCTGGTTCTCTCGAAGCTGGACTACTGTAACAGTCTCTATCTTAATCTGCCTGCCTCCACTCTCCGCCCTCTGCAACTCATCCAGAACAGAACTGCAAGACTTGTCCTTGGCCTCAAGCCCAGGGACCGTATCTCTCCAGGACTGAAATCTCTACACTGGCTCCCAGTGGCTGCGAGGATTAAGTTCAAAACCCTCTGCATTGTCCACAAGGCCTTCTGGGGCCTGGGGCCTAAATACCTGCAACTCTCTCTTCCTAAATATCTTCCTTCCCGAGCCCTTCGCTCATCCGTCTCCAACTCCCTCAGAGTCAGCCGCTTCTCGAAGCAACGAGCTGGGCGTAGATCTCTCTCCGCGGCAGGAGCCTCCCTCTGGAACAGCCTTCCTGCCTCCCTGAAACTTGAGGAGAACCATCTCCGGAAGCACCTCAAAACCTTCCTCTTTGCTTCTGCTTTCTCTCTCCCTCTCCCCTGCTAATTCTTCACAAAATTCTGCACTGAATCTGAAACTTGGCCACTCTCACCGACCTCGGTCCTGGGCCCAGCCACTCTCCACTTGCACTGCCTCCCTGGCAACCCCTGCACTGCGGGACGGTTCTCTGTATCCCTACAGCCCCCCCTTCCCAGCACTTGTCTGCACTTACCTTGCACTTGCCACCAGCTGGCCCTATTTATTTATTTATCTATTTATTTCTATTCTACTTACCTTGTACTGCACTTTTCCCTTCCCCCTACCCCTGCACTTGCGCGGTCTGAATGACACCTGGCCTAGTAGGATCGTTGTCTGTCCTCCCCCTGTTGCCCCCTCCCTGCCTCGTCGCGCCTTGAAACACTTGTGTATAGGCGCGTTACAAATGCCATATCATATCATATCATAGTGTTGATGTGTGCAGATCTCCAAAGATAAGGTTGTCTGTAGAGAGCATGCTTAGGCATGTTCTCACTTGTCTAGAGAATTGTTTCTTGTGCGCTCCATGTCACTAACGTAAACTGTTTGTGTGGTTCTCTGCATTGTCTGTTAAAGTGGTGTTTAAGGAGTGTGGAGAATTGTGTTGGTTTATCTGTAGTGGGTGTGTGGTGTTTTAGGAACATTTCGTGTAGACATTTGTCTTGAGGTGGTTTAAGTTCCATAGTGTAAACAGAGTTGTTTTGCTGGTGGAGTTGTATGTCGAGATGTGTTGTTAGGCCAGGGGAGACTATGCCAGGTGACACTATGCCATTCCACAAATTCAGGGCTCACTATATCTAGACAGTTTCCTGGTATTTTCCTGCTGACAGCCCGCTGAAACCTCAAAAACACTGCAACTGTAGCGCCACTTAATCTTACATGGGATTATGGAACAATGCAGCTGGATATGGGCCAATAAAAACTGACAAAGCCTGTTAGGGAGAATTCTCATAAAAGTGCTAATTCCCTTCACCTTTTCGCGCCTTGAAACACTTGTGTATAGGCGCGTTACAAATGCCATATCATATCATATCACCTTAGAGACCCCAAGCAAATTTTCTGGATTTTGAGGACTTGATTTTCTTTTTTTACCGGGAAAGAGTGTGAGCCTTTTTTCCCACTCTTTCATGTATTTTGATGTGTGTTTTACATGTGTGTTCTTTGACTTTGGAGTGTTAAGATCACTCCATAGGCATCTTTTCATGTGTGTTACCAGCACCCTCAGTGCAGTGACACAGGGATGTCTTTTTAGATTTCCCAAAGGTTTAAATACCTTCTCTGGGATAAACGACTTTTTCCCAGGGAATGTAAAGAGAAATTGACTTTACTAGTCTTTCCAAATTCTTAGACCCAGCACACACCATCTTACAATGGAGTGCTGGAGTGGTTACATAGTATCCCCTGTGTCTAAAATGCTCATGTAGCAGTCAAATGCTACCCTTTCCTATTGAAAAGGCTGGTCGTTGTGCTTTTACAACAAACTACCATGATTTTTCCCGACCGCGAACAGTCGTAGCTAAAAATCACAGAAGCCATGTTTTTCAAGATGGCGCCTTAAGCCCCTTTGTTTAAATGGTTCCCAGTCTTCTTTTTTCACTGTTTCCTTTTGGAAAGTTCCTTCTAGTGTTTGTCTCTGCGCGCCAAGCCAGGTTTTTGACCCTTTGTTTGTGTGGCTTTGGCGGGCATCAGAACTGAAGACCGTCTCTGGCATCTGAGTGTCTGGGGTGGGCAGGAAGTGAGGGAGGTGCCCAAAATTCCCTGTGTTTAGTCTCCTTGGAGACCCAAATGCACTCTGGTGTGATTGGCTGGCTGACTGTCCGGCAAGGACAGCCACCTTGCTGGGTGAGTGACAGCTAGGCTGGAATGAATGGGAGAAAACTGTTTAAAAGGCGAGTGTCTAGGACTGGAAAGCAGAGTCGACCACTGGAACGAAAGAACCGAAGACAAGCTGGAAGAGGACGTCTGCTGCAACTCCTGCACCGTTGGTTTGCCCGGTGAAGCCCTGCTGCAGGTCCAAATTGCCAAACTTCATTCGACAGAGAAGCTACTTCAAGGGCGGCTTCTTCCTTTTGAGTTGGTGAGACCAATCAACTCATAAGACACCTGGATACCATTCTCAAGGCTGGTTAGGATTAAGCAGGGAGAGGGACACCAGTTTGTGTTCTTGAATCTACAGCTACTGGAACTGAAGTGACTCCATGTTGTTTTCTTTCTTCAACGATCCTGTGCAGTGTAGGAGTCCCCTGATGTCCTCTCTCTTGTCCCCACGTCTGAGGCTCAGGAACAGCGAGATCTGCAGGACATGCCAGAAACCACGACTTCAGCAGCATTTGTTTCTTCATAGAATGGTACTGTGCCAACCCGATTGAGTGAACGCCACTCTCACGGTGAAAGTTTGTGAAACTTTCCCAATTTACAGGCCTAATCAGCTTGTGGCCCATCGTATGATCCTTTTTCACCTAAACTACTTTTAAGAACTTTCGCAAAGACTTTACCATTTGATACCAGAACGGCTCTTTCCTATCCGGAACACCATTGACATTGGCCTGGCCTATTGACTTGAGTTGAAATCTTCTGGCACTGCCTAGAATGTATATGTGATCTAGTCTACTTACATTTGTCCTTTTTTCTCACTGCTAAGTAACTGAACTGCCATTTTGCTCCTATTTCAGGGGAGCTCAAACTGATATGATATGATATGATAGTTTATTTATATAGCGCCTATACACAATGTGTTTCAAAGCGCCTCAAAAGCCTACAGTTTTCAGTATTGAAGTGTATTTGTTTATATTATTAAGTTGCCTTCTCCTAGTGAAATGTTTTCTAAATGATTGTGTAATAAATTAATAAGTGTTTTTACCAGGAAACCTTGAGTATAAGTGTTTACTTGAACCACTGTGATTGAAAGTCCTCTGTGTAACTACTTGTGCTGCTCACATTCACTCTTGAGATAAGACTGGCTGCTCAACTCGCTACCGGAAAATGTGTGGTACAGACTTATACCAAAGGTTGGTTTGGGTAACACCTGTAGTCCTAATTGTGTGTAGTGGTCCCAGAGGGTACTGCCTTCAATTCTGCCAACATTGGTGGGAGCGGTGGGATAAAGTATAGTTGTTACATTGAGAGTGCTGCTACTACTTTTGTTGAAATAACCTTCACAAGGATAAGCATCACTAGAAAAGGAATTGTTTTATAATGACAAATATGGATAACTTCAAATAGGAAGCCCTGATTATTCTAACAGTATATCAACTGAAAGATATGTGTAAAGTCAGGTCTCTCTCTGTTAAAGGCAAGAAAAATGAATTGATTGAGACATTGTTGAATCATAAAAAACTGAGAGGTAGAGTTATAACCTCTATCCCCCCAGCAAATGTGGATAATGTTGATGAGCATGATAATGTTTCTGAGTCAGGCTCAGATGTCATTGATGAGTTAGGAGAGTCAAAGGAGTCTCAGGATGTGAGCCCCTCTGCACCTCTACTTGCTTTAGTTCCTCAAGCTATAACCACAGGGACCCTACAGGTTCAGTACTGAGTCCAGAATCTGTCTCTCTTGAAAAGATGAGACTTGAGTTAGAATTTAAAGGCTCCAAAAGCAAACTGAAAGCAAACACCAATAACTCAGGCTCAGAGAATTGGAATTGAATCATGAACTTGAAATGAAGAAATTGTCTCTTGAAAATGGTTCTCTCTCAGAGTCTTCTAGGTCTTCCAGTCCTAAGAGGCCTTGCATGCCTAAAGAAGCTGTGAGTATGTATGAGGTGAGACTTGATATTTTAGATTGATTGGCTGCTTTTGAATATAACTATGGGATTCTGGGTTTCACAGGGAATCAGTTGATTCTGTGGCTTTTGTCTAGGCTCCCCCAGGTTACAACTGATGCAGTAATGGAGGTGGGGGGAACTTGAAAGATTGGAGTATGCAAATGTGAAGCTAGCTTTGATAGCTTGATTTGGGAAAACTCCTTCCCAGTAAGAGGTTTAGGACCTTCAAAAACATGATGGTACCCCTTGGGCTACCTGGATTTGTGAATGTTTGAAAAACCTAGATGTTTGAGTAATGGGTTACAGAGTTAACACTTTTAAAGGAATAAACAATCTATTTTTGTTGGAATCTATTTTTGATACCTACTCTCCTGAGCGGAGACAGCACTTGGCTGACTCTAAGGAAATACATCCAAAGAGGTTAGCAAAGGCTTCTGACTTGTGGGTTGCCAACATGGATACTCACAAGGATTCTGGGGGAACTCAGAAGAAGGATGATGGGAAGCAGCAAAAGAAAGATGGCAAAGAGTATTCCAGTACCTCCAATCCAAAAGAGGGCCCCAAACATAAGAAGGATAAGCCACCAGGGAAACCGAATCAGGCTAGTGAAACCTCTGGTGCCAAATCAGAGGGAGGTCAGCACAGACCCCCATGTGTCAAAACATTTGGAAAATGGTATGCTTGTGGGTCTACCGACCATATGAAAGGGTGTCCCAGATGCAAGGGTAAACCTTCAGGGGTCCACACTGTCTCCTTAGCCTTCTCCCCACAGGAAGAAGTACATGTGACAAGTGGCAACTTTCAGGTACTGGCTGAAGACCCCGTTGGAGTCTCTGCAAGTGTTTCTTTAGTGTCCCTGGGTCTGTGGGAATAGCATCATTTAGATGTCTATAATTTGATTCCAGATAACACAAAAGAATATTGCAAGGACAGTGCACTTGTAAATGGTCAGGAGACCCCTGCCATTAGAGCCACTGGTGCCAGCATTACTGTAGTGGATGAATCTTTTTTCAAGGTTGACGATGTTGCTAAGGCACCCAAAAGCCTCACTAAGCTTGCTGGAGGCCCTGTCCAAATGCTTCCTAGATTACCAGCTCTCATCTAGTGCAACAACATGACTGTCAAGATATCTGTTAGTGTACAGACTGAAGTGCCTGGGAGAGTCCTGTTGGGGAATGACTTAAAAACCTTTGGAGTTTTATCAGGCACCCCCAGATCTCCCAACAAAAGAAAACAGGAGCAGACAATGAGGGCCAAAGAGAGTACCTTAAATGGCTCTCCAGAGGATGTTACTGTAGAATCTCTAACACCTAGCCCACAGGAGCTACTAACTGCTATTTCATGGAAAAAATTAGACAAGGGGAAAACACAAGCTCTCAAAGAAAAAGTCAGAAAGCACTCCTGTGCTACCAAGAAGGACATCCCCAAGACAACTGTCCACAGTCACACCTGTGACTGCTCCACCAGCTGAGGCTAAGTGTGAGGAACAACCAGGAAAGGCTGAATCAGTAGGTGAAGATTCAGAGCTGGAAGAAGACCTGACCCCTGTTGGAGATCTGGATCCTAAAGACCATCCTGAGCTGCAGTCTTTACTGGCAGACGGTGGCCCCTTGTTACGCTTACCTGGTCACTGTGGGACATTGGGGCACAGTTTCAGCCCTCCCTGGAACTGGCTTCCCTGGGTCAGGCTTCTTCCCATGCTCCTGTGTTGCAGACTACGCTGGTTGTTGGTACGGCCCCTGTGAGAATGCGAGAGGCCGTGAGAATGCTGTGATATGGCTGTGGTCTCCCTCGAACCCTTCTTCCCAGAATGTGGTGAGCATGACCTACCCATATAGTCTCACCTGTTTAATTATGATGGCAAGCTCTCTGTCCTGCTTCTCACTGAAGGGGCGCTTTTGGATAGACCTAGTTTCTTCACTGGTCCATGTGCGTGGCAGCCCAGACTGGCTGTGACTGAACCACTTCAAAGGTAAGTATCCTTCCATAATGATTATTGTCCGTATTCCTTTGTAATGTCTTTTCCCTTGATTATTGTCCGTATCTCTAGCAACGTCTTTCCTTCTCCCCAGTAGGTGATGTGAGACCCAGTGGAATTGTGGTGCAAGAAGCGAGCCCCAATGGAGAACAGAGGAGTTCACGATGTCCCAATAGGTGGTAAGTTTGGTTCTCAGGTCAAGCGTGAGGATTGGTTTGCGCGCGACCTTAGCGTAATGTCTTTATAATTTTTCTAACCTTGTTTGTCCTTTTCTCTTGCAGGGATGGCCTGGCTAAGTCAGACTGGAATGCTGTTATCTGAAGATCTGCCGGCAGGTGAAGGATGCCTGGATCCGTGAGGATGCTGGCTGAAGATGGACTCCCGAGTAAGTGTTTAGGCTGGGAGCCAGGATCAGGTTAGGATGCGCTCCAATTGCGGTTGATACTGGAATCAGGTAAGGATGCGCTCCAACTGCAGTTGCTGCTGGACTCTGATAAGGATGCGCTTCAGGTGATGGTTATTGCTGGAATCAGGTAAGATGCGCTTCAGGTGGAGGTGAGCATTACACTGCTATAAGCAGACTAATGCAAAGCGCTTGCATGCGTGCGGGGCAGGCTTAAATAGCCTGGTCTCATCAATGCCCATTTGTTCTGACTTGTGGCCCCACCCTGCCACTTCCAGAAGATGCTGCACGTGCAGCCCAATGCACTCCTATGGCCACGCCCGACCTGGAGGCACGTGGAGGCCCTGCAGGGGAAAAAATAGCACATGCACCAGAATAAAAGTGTGCAGAGTACACTTTCTCATGAGCCTGGCACCAAAGGCACCAGAACTGGGTCCATCTGGACCTTTTATGTAGTGGAGCTTGTGGTTCTTGCCCTGTGGCCATGACACCACTGTAGGGCAGACTTTAGCAGAGGCCAGGGAGAGTGTCCTGCTCTTGAGGATCTTCACCAACAGGCAGATTCCCAGCTGGACAGGCAAGAGCCAGCGAAGCATAGGTTGTACTGGGAAGATGGCCTCTTCTACAGTGAAACGACTGAGTCAATCTCAGGGGACTACAGAAGACATGTAGTGCCTCTAGATATAAGACACCAGTTCCTACAGTTAGCCCATGAGATTCATTTGGCTGGTCACTTGAGCTTCAAAAAGACCAAGGAAAAGCTTTCTCTGTATTTCTACTGGCCTAAATTGGGGCCTGATGTAGATAGATTCTTTAGGAGATGTCACACTTGTCAGATCTCTGGTAAGAGTGGAGCCAAGACTGTGGCACCTTTGGTGCCCCTCCCGGTGGTGGGAGAGGGTAGAAATCAACATTGTTGGTCCCTTAGAGCCTCCAACCTCTTTAGGCAATCGATTTATATTGGTTGTATTAGACCATGATACTAGGTATCCTGAAGCCATACCTATGAGGACTTTCACAGCTCAGGCTGTTGCTAAGGCCCTACCTGGTATTTATACTGGGGTAGGTTTTGCTAAGGAAGTCATCTCTGACAGGGGATCAAACTTTACGTCCCACTACATGCAGGCCATGTGGAAAAACTTTGGAGTGACTTACAAGTTCTCAACTGACTACCATCCACAGACAAATGGATTGGTAGAGAGGTTTAACCGTACTAGGAAGAGCACAATATGTGCTTTAAAGGAACCCCTTAGAAGAAATTGGGACCTTCTACTGCCATGCCTTCTATTTGCTTATAGAGAAGTCCCCAGGAGGGAGTTGGATTTAGTCCCTTTGAGCTTCTCTATGGTCATCCAGTTAGAGGTCCATTGACCCTAATTAAGGAGGTTGGAGAGTGTTCCTTCACCGAAGCCAGTGAGAGTCAATGTGTTATGTCTCCGAATGACACACATGATGAAAGAAGCATCTGATAACTTAAAAGCAGGTCAGGCTCTGCTGAAGCATTGGCATGACCAGAAGGCCAACATGGTTGAGTTTACTCAAGACCAGCAAGTTTTGGGTATGGTCCCTACAAGGCAGAGGGCCTTACAAGACAAATGGATAGGACCCTTCAAGTTTGTGGGAAAAATTGGAGAGGTTAACTATCTGGTGGATTTAGGCAATCCTAAGGCGGCCCACAGGGTCTTCCACTCCAACTGTCTAGAAGCTTATGTCACCAGACCAGAGGTGGGAGCTTTGCAGGAAGAGAGTGTGCATCTACCTGATCTCTTCAGGGGACAAGGTTCAGATGAGAAAATAGAAGGCGTTAATCGCTCTTCTGATCTGACACTAGAACAACAGGAGGAGTGCAAGTTTCTGTTAAATCAGTTTGCGTCCCTGTTTTTACTATCACCAGTCTTGCCCCTTGGGGCCAGCATGATATTCTCACTGGTGACTGTTTACCTGTTAAAAGCAGAGGTTACAGGATGTCAGGTAATATCAGTATCCACATAAAGGAAGAGGTCAACAAGATGCTTGATCACTGGGTAATAGAACCCTCTACCAGCCCATGGTCTAGTCCAGTTGTGCTAGTGCCAAAGGCAGGATCCAAGGAGTTGAGATTCTGTGTGGACTATAGATCTCTAAATGCAGTCACAAAGACTGCTGCCCATCCTTTACCTAGGACAGATGATCTGGTGGACAAACTTGATTCCGCCAAGTACCTCAGTACATTTGACCTAACATCAGGCTATTGGCAAATAGCCCTCACAGACCATGCCAAGAAGAAAACTGCATTTCCGACCCCAGCAGGCCTCTACCAGTCTAAGGTAATGCCATTTGGACTAAAAAATACACTTGCAACATTCCAAAGGGTGGTTAATTAAGTTCTGAATGGGATGGAGGACTTCTGCATGGCATACTTGGATGACATTTCAGTGTTCATCCCTACTTGGAAAGAACATGTTGACCACCTAGGATATGTTTTGCAGGCTCTTGAGGCCCATCTTTCCATAAAGGCAAATAAATGTCAAATTGGTCAGAGCAAAGTGCTCTACATTGGACATGAGTTAGGAGGTGGTGAAATAGGGCCATTGCCTAGCAAAGTAGAAGCTGTACAAGAAAGGCCACCCCTACTTCTCAAACCCAAGTGAGAGCCTTCTTAGGTCTTCATTGAGGAACTTCATTGAGCACTGTGGGTCCATAACTTCTCCCTTGAATGTAGTCTCCTCACCCAAATTTCCTAAAAAGGTCAGATGGAATGAGGAGCACAACAAGACATTTGAAGGACTTCAAAAAGCCCTTTGTCAAACTCCAATCTTTTTAAAATTCCTGCCTACAGCCAAACCTTCATTGTGCAAACAGATGCTTCTAAGGTGCAGTTCTGAGTCAGCTGGATGAGAAAGATAGGGAACACCCAATCTGCTTCATCAGCAGGAAGTTGAAGGAACCTGAGACAAGGTGAGCAACCATAGAACGTGAGTGTTTTGCCATTATGTGGTCTCTGAAGAAGTTTAGACCATACTTGTATGGATCTAATATGGTGATTCAGACTGACAGGCAACCCTTGACATGGTTAATGCAGATGAAGGGGGAACATCCAAAATAGTTAAGATGGTCAATCAGCCTACAGGGATTTGATTTTACCAATGAACACAGGTCAGGGTGTAATCACCAAATTGCTGATGGTCTCTCCAGAATGTTTGATCGACTGGAGTAAGGAGATTCATCCACGGGTGGATTAAATCCTCCTGTCCCTTAGTATGGGGCGTGGGGCGAGTGTTAGGGAGAATTCTCAGAAAAGTGCTAATTCCCTTCACCTTAGAGACCACCAGCAACTTTACTGGATTTTGAGGACTTGAATTTTTTTACCTGGAAAGAGTGTGAGCCTTTTTTCCCACTCTTTCATGTATTTTAATGTGTGTTTTACATTTGTGTTCTTTGACTTTGGAGTTTTAAGATAACTCCATATGCTTCTTTTCATGTTTGTTACACAGCACCCTCACTGCAGTGATACAGGGATGTCTTTTTAGACTTTGCAAAGGTTTAAATACCTTCACTGGGATAAACTACTGTTTCCTAGTGAATGTAAAGTGAAATTGACTTTACTAGTCTTTCCAAATTCTTAGACCCAGCACACACCATCTTACAATGGAATGCTGGAGGGGTTACACAGTATCCCCTGTGTCTAAAATACTCATGCAGCAGTCAAATGCTACTCTTTCCTATTGAAAAGGCTGGTGGCAGTGGTTTTACAATGAACTACCATGATTTTTCACGACCGCGAACACTGGTAGCTAAAAATCAAGGGTGCCATGTTTTTCAAGATAGCGCCTTAATCCCCTTTGTTTAAACGGGTCCCAGTCATCTTGCTTTGCCGTTTCTTTTTAAAAAAGGTCCTTCGTATGTTTGTCTCTACGCGCCAAACAATGTTTGGTCCCTTTGTTTGTCTGCCTTTGGCTGGCTTCAGGACTGAAGACCGCCTCTGGTGTCTAAGTGTCTGGGGTGGGCAGGAAGTGAGGGAGGTGCCCAAAACTCCCTGAGCTTAGTCTCCTAGGAGACCCAAATACACTCTGGCATTATTGGCTGGCTGACAGTCCAGCAAGGACAGCCACCCTGCTTGGTGAGGGACAGCTAGGCTGGAATGAATGGGAGAAAACTGTTTAAAAGGCGAGTCTCTAGGACTGGAAAGCAGAGTCGACCACTGGAACAAACAAACCGAAGACGAGCTGGAAGAGGACAGCTACTGCAACTCCTGGAATGTTGGTTTGCCCGATGAAGCTCTGCTGCAGCTCCGAATTGCCAAACTCCATTCGACAGAGAAGCTCCTTCACGGACGGCTTCTTCCTTTGAGTTGGTGGGACCAATCTACTCATAAGACACCTGGATGCCATTCTCAAGGCTGGTTAGTTAGGATTAACCAGGGAGAGGGACACCAGTTTGCGTTCTTGAATCTACAGCTACTGGAACTGAAGTGACTCCATTTTGTTTGCTTTCTTTGATGATCCCGTGCAGTGCAGGAGTCCCTCGATGTCCTCCCTCTTTTCCCCATGACTGAGGCTCAGGAACAGCGAGATCTGCAGGACCTGCCAGGAACCATGACTTCAGCAGCATTTGTTTCTTCACACAAAGGTACTGTGCCAACCCGATTGAGGGAACGCCACTCTTGCAGTGAAAGTTTGTGAAACTTTCCCAATTTACAGGCCTAATCAGCTTGTGGCCCATCATATGATCCTTATTTTGTCTAAACTACTTCTAAGAAACTTTGCAAAGACTCTACAGTTTGAAACCAGAACTGCTCTTTCCTATCCAGAAAACTAGCCCATTGACTTTGGCCTGGCCTATTGACTTGCATTGAACTCTTCTGGTGAACTGAAATGTTTGCACTGCCTAGAAAGTATATGTGATCTATTCTACTTACCTTTGTCCTTTTTGCTCACTGCTAAGTAATTGAACTGCCATTTTGCTCCTATTTCAGGGGAGCACAAACTGCCTCAAAAGCTTACAGTTTCGTATTGAAGTGTATTTGTTTATATTATTAAGTTGCCTTCTCCTAGTGAAATGTTTTCTAAATGATTGTGTAATAAATTAATAAGTATTTTTACCAGGAAACTTTGAGTATAAGTGTTTACTTGAACCACTGTGATTGAAAGTCCTCTGTGTAACTACTTGTGCTGCTCACATTCACTCTTCAGATAAGTCTGGCTGCTCAGCTCGCTATCAAAACTGTGTGGTACAGACTTATACGAAAGGTTGGTTTGGCTACCACCTGTAGTCCTAATTGTATGTAGTGGTCTCAAAGGGCACTGCCTGCAATTCTGCCAACAAAGCCAACCTCATATTGCATCACAACCCCAGCACCACCATGCTGATAGGTACTGAAAATGTGCATTTTGTATTTAAAACCTAAAAGGTTTTTCTAAATATTACTGACCCCATGTGCATTAAATTGATCCACTGATTGCTAATTTAGCATGGGTAGTATAGCTCAGAGGCAACGTTATCGTCTTGGAAGCAAGACGAAGCAGAGAAACACAGGTTGGAATCCTGGGTCCATGCTTAGAAATCTCTCCGGTATTAAACATGTTATAAAAAACCAATTATGATTATAATAAATATACTTTGACACTAGTACCTAAAAACATTCCTTTCGGAAGACCGGAATTGGGGCACCACAAAAGTAATGTTGCCGCGCCCAAGCAACGTCTCTGAAGGTAGACCACCCCTTCCATTTTTTGCACATTAGGCCCTTTCCACAAAGTTTGGTCTAATTCATTGCGTTTTGTTGACCCCTTTCGGTGGGTAAAAGCCCATTGAGTTATAGGTAGGGATCTTGACTGGTGAGAGAGCTGTTTACAGGGTGGCGTGACACCAGCCAAAAGCTTGTGAGTTCAGAGGTATGTCTAATCAAACTCCTGTCTAGCCGTCCTAGTTACTACGCTCTCACACGCCATTACATGCATTGTGCAAAATGCTATTTTAAAGAGCCGATCCAGTCTTCATCACTCTATGTATTAAACTGAAGTTGGTTCCAAATTCCAAATCAATCATTTTAATAAAGTTCTCCACGTTTGCCACATGGAGAGCACAGAACACTTCATAAAAGCATCAGAATCACCTTTAATTTAAATCATAAAGTACTCTGGGACAACTTTTTAAACAAGGCAGAATTTTGACTTGCACATAAATGCAGTGTACACTCACACACGCCATGCGTAATTACATATTGAAATGTGTTGTGCAAGATGTTTGTTTCAAGAGCCAGCCCACAGTGAACACATCTGAATTAAAATGTTTTTAATAAAGTGCCACAGCTACTGTGTGGCACGCGGGCATCATAGCACTCATTTCGGACCAACATTCATTAAAATCATAATGAACGCCAAGCCGACCCCCCCCCGCCCCACGCTCTTTAAACAAATGTTTTGACTTGCACCTTAATAATTTTACTATACAGAGCCATCACAGCTTTGGTTAAACCAATCAGGGACACACTATTGTGCGAGAAATAACAGAAGCACTTTAATCACAGTTTAATTTATTTTCACAAATTATTTTGCCTTGGCTGCTGGCCTGAAATAATAAAATTTCAGCTGCTTCTTGGTTTTGGTAGTTTGGTAGTCTACAGCCTGCATGGGGATGAGGTGACAGTAGTGAAATTAGCTGTGGCTCAGACCTTGATAAGCAGAATCCTGTGCAGTTCCCTCAGGGACCACTACCCAGGATTAGGACTACAGGTGAGAGCAATAAATCCCCTTTGGTATCGGTCTGTACCAGAAAGATTTAGTTGGTAGATGTGGCTAAGCAGTCAGACTTATCTCAAGAGGGAGATGAGCAGTATTCAGGGTTTACACAATAGTTATCACAGCACTATGGAACAAGGAAACACTGACCAAAGCTTTGTATCAAAAAGAGAATATATATATTTATTTTATACACATCTAGTTCAACACATGAATCACAGTTGATAAAGTAAGCTAAGTTTAGTCAAGGAAAAGTATATACAACTCCCTATTCAATTGTAGACAAGTTTGCGGTAGAGTGAAAACTGAGCAAAATGGCACAGTGACAACCAACTACAAATGACACTCTAACAATTTAACGAAAGGGAGGGAAAGCACAAGTTAAACAGAAATATCTTCAGACACCCCCTAGCAACACTTCCCTGAAGTTTTGTGAACATGTAATGCACAGTAACACTTTAGCAGAAAGATAAGTGAATGAAAACTGAGCAAAATGACACTCCACAAGTTAAAACAGTAGGAAGGAAGAGAGGTTTAGAAGATTCAGGTGCATCAACACATTTCCCATTGAAAATCAATCTAGTGAGAGCAGGTCTAACAAATCAGCGAGAGTCAATAGGCCTGAGCCAGAGTCAGTGGTACAGGACCAAGAGCTTAGGAGCAAACATGTTCTTGTAGCTGCAGTCAAGTCTTTGGTAGACGAATATTGAAAACGTTGATGCTAGGTGAAAGACAATGTGAAGAGACAGGGCAGCCAACCCAACAAGTAGATAAAGGATTTAAGACACCTTTAGGGCTACCACCGGGAAAGGGAGGCCTGGCGGAACAATGTACCTTAAACGTGAAGAAGTGGCTCCTGCGGTGGCGGTTGTTCTTGGTAGTTCCTGCATGTCAAGGGGTCCAGCAGAGGAAGAGAGGCTCTCGTCGTGGAGGAAGGTTCGAGACACTGCACTACCCAGGGATGAAACCAGCCGCGGTGCTGCCAAACGAAGTTTAAAAGGTACGCTCCTTTTTATCGCGGTCCGGGTCGATAGCTGCCTGGCTATCCGGTCTCCAAGTGCTGGGCACTGTCGATTCGACCAAGGCAGCTCCGGGAAAGCAATGGGTGAACTGGTTTTTCCCACCAGCTCAAGGGAAGAAGGATCTTTTGATGAAGATCTCCTCTCGTCGTGTGGAAGAAAAGTGGTGAGACGATCCGGCAGGGCTTCACCGGTGGTGTAGATGCTGAAGATGTCTGTGGCTTCTCTCCCCTTCGGTTCCGTAGTTCCAGTGGTGACGTCTTGCTCTTCCAGTCCTCAGGACCCTGCTTATATGTAGAAAGAGACCCATTCATACAGCCTAGCTGTCACTCAAACAGTGGAGTGGTCTTCTTGGTGGGAGACCCCTCAGCCTATCAGGTTAGAATGCGACCTGAGTTGCTGTGGCCACTCTGTCCAGGGGTTCTACTCCCCCTCCCAAACAACAGACCCACCCCAAACTCAGAGGCACCGAAACGAGGGCTTCTTGGCAGAAGCCCGCCAAAAGAGCGAACAAAAGATCCCCGATCTGGGTTAGGAGTTTAGAGTAAGACACGAGAAAGAATTTATATTTAAGTTCTGACAAATAAAACCTACCGGAGTAAAGTTAATAATCAAATAAACCGGCAGTATGTTAGAGGCTGTCAGTAAAAGTGTTAGCCTCGAACAATGGGAAAATCAAATAGGAAATTATTTGCAGTCGAATATTTAAGGTAGTAACCACTGCCACCAGCCAGAAACTTTATAGAGCAGGACTTTAAGGTACCCCCTCGAAAAGGAACCCAAGGTAAAAAACTATTAACCCTTTCCAGTACCTCCCTAGTAAGATGGGTTGGACTGGTTAAGTTAATAAAATTTGACTAGTATAGTCAGTGGGGACTTTACATGCCCTGGGAGACAGTAGTCAGTCCCAGGGTATGGAGTCTATGTTTGGGGGTCGCTATGACACTGCTGTGTCACTGCACTGACGGTTCTGTGTAACACCTGTGAATAAAGATGGTTCCTATGGGTGAGAGAAAATTCCATAGGCATTAAACACAAAAATATCCTAGAACACACATAGCAAAAATGTCTAAGAATGGGGAAAAAGAGTCTTACTCTTAGCAGGTAAAAAGAAACAAACCCTTCAAATCCAGCAAAGCTGTTGGGGGACTCTATAGGTAAGGGAAATTAGCCATAGAATGAGAATTCTCCCTAACAGACCCCCACTGGTCTTGCCATGCAGGTGCCAATAAACTAAATCTTATCAGAGTCGCTGCAAGTACGCTGTGGGCCCAGGCTAGTGATTGTCTGTAGGTGGATGTTGCTACTACATAATAGCAAAACTGAAGGCTATGTTGATTAAAGGGAAGTTCCTTCAGGAATTTTATTGGGGAAATGTATTGGGCATGTATTTTTGAGCATATATCAATAAATGCAAATTTATTTTCCAATGCATCTTATCTTCGGTTTTTAGACATTTAGACACGTGAACACGGGTTGTAAACCATCATCTTGTCATAATCTTAAACGTTGATTCATCACCCTAAGTTCAAGTGCCATTGCGGCAGCAAATCATATCGCCCACCTCTCAACTTCACATCATTAGAGGCTTACACCCTTTCTCACAACGCCAGTGCATGTCTCATTCTAACTTCCTCTGTGAGCAATTCCAAAACACTTCTTTCCTCGATAAATATCAACAAGCCCTTTTTGGTTAAATAATGTTGGAATTTCTGCTGCCTACATGTTCGTCTGTTTCATTCCGTGCCTCCACAATTTCTTTCTGTTCTGTTCAGCTACTTAACAAATACAATGAAGAGAAATGAAAAGGGTACTTACACTAGCTCCAATGACTTTTCACTATAAGCGCCTTCAATTTCAACAAATTATTAGCTAATTGACAAATGTCTTTCCTAAACCGGTTTTACTATATATATCTACATCATCTCTTTTTTCATGTTCTATTGTGAAGCTTCCAACTTTGAGCCTATTCCTGTTGTCTCTGCACTATAGGTTTTTATAACATGTCTGCTTCTTTTCCTCATATTTGTGTTAAACATGACCTTTTAAAATAAAACGCCAATTCATTATCAAATTAATAATATATTTTTTTATCTCACATTTTATTTTCTACTTCTCCAATCCTCAATAAGTTGCAGTATACCAAAAAGGAAATGGTTGAGAAAGAACATAGCAGAAAAGATGGTGAATCTATTGAAACACGTGATGATCACTCCTAGGATCCTGATCCTCATCACATGGAAGATATTTCCACTTGGTGTAACTGCCATCAGTTGAGGTCATGCCAACCTTAGTGGAGAGCAGTTGTTGCTGAGAAAACTCTGGCTGCTTTGCCTACATAGTCTCATAAAACCCTCCACCACTATGAGTTACCTGGCTGCATGACTTCAGGGCAGCTTGCCTTACAAGATCTGTGTTGAAAATACTGATGGTGCAGATGCACAAATGTATAGCAGCTGTTTGCCCTCCTGCTCCTAGCAATTAGTAAGTATTGTCTATACATTTTATCTGTGTAAATCTTGCACTATAGCCTAAAGTTGTTCCCCTAGTTCAAAGTGATAGCATGGGTTCAGTCCCAATATATATTCCTATAGATTAGAAAACGTATTGTTCTTTGTTCATGTAAGAACGATTTCATCTTCTATTTTGCCAGTCAACTATATGTTTTTAGTAACTTTCAAGCTATTAAAAAACATCTTCCTTCCTATCTTTTTTTTTTCAAAAGCACATATACATTATTAGTACCCGGTGGAGGGGGTGCCTCTCAGCTAAACGAGGAGGCTTGGACCATGGGGCATTACCAGCGGTAATCCCCCACTCCAAGGAGTTTCACGGCTGGATGCCGTAATCTTACCTCACCGGGGAATGAGGTGAGTGGTGTCCCACTTCCCCTCTTCCCTCCCTCCTCCCCTATTCACAGAATTCCCATCCCACTTCCCATCCACACTTACCTTAGTTGAAGTCCATTTCAGGAGCAGACGCGCTGGAACACTTCTGTCCCCAGCACGTCTGCTCCTGATCTGTGACAGGCCGCCATGGAAAGGAAGATGGGACGACACGTAATCCCTTTTCTCCTTTCCGTGGTGCCCATTTTTTTGTTTACTTTTTTAATGGCGCCGTGGATAGAGAGAAGGGACTACATGTAGTCCCTTCTCCGGTTTCCATGATGGACATTTTCTTTTGTTTACTTTTTTCTATCTTTTTCAATGGCCACCATGCAAAGGGAAAACAGACTTTGTTTCTCTTCCCTGGTGGCCATTTAAAAACAAAAAAATCGGTTCCGAAATGTTGGACAGAAACAAAATACTTTCAGTACCCTGGTCTTATTGACCGGGGTACTAATAGCAATAGGTCCCTCGCAGGGGGGCTTCACCACCTCAGGTAATGCCCTGGGGGCCATAGTTACAGGACTGAGCGAAGCGAGGGCCTTAACAAAGGTCCTGGGGCATTACCTGAAGTGGTAAGCCCCCCACCCTCCTGCGAGGGGCCTATTGCTTAATTATATCACCCTTATTTCTAAAGTATTGTACTATGACGACTTTACTCACAAGCTATGTTTTTGTATTCTTACTAATGCCTTGTATTTTACAAGATAGGCCAAATATGATAAATGCACTTATTGAACTAATTCAGCAAAACAATTCTTTATCTTCTACAGAGATGGTACAGGAATGTGTCCTAGTGAGCGCTTACGTGGGGGATTCAATGAAGACTGGGATTCCATGTTCGACATGTCATACCTGCATGTGTGGTTCGAGACCTCTGTGAGCAATTTCCTAGTACCTCCGGACAAAACATGGGATTTTTACAGACAGTACCACTGCCAGATAATTATAATGTGTAGTTTCAATAAAAAATATATTTATATAATGATTTTGCATTGTTTATTTCCTAATTACTTAAGGTTAGTGTGTTTCATTTCAATTGTTTAGTTTTCCTTGCTATGTTTATGTTTTCTCATATTTTCCCTAACAACATGCAACAAGGCACACACCCTAAAGGCAAAATACAAAATATTCAGTACATTATTAGGGCGATTCCATTTCTTATTCTTATTATTTCTTTGTATTACTTCTCGTCTTCAGCTTTTCTAGATGTCCTTTGATTCTATGTAGGAATACACAACTCTTTTATTAAATGTTAACAATCATCACACTTTGACAGTCATAGAAAATAGAATCAATGAAGTAATATGATGACAAGTCAATGAAATTGATTGTCCAAATCCTCTAACATCATCAAGTATATTAATAAAAACAGTATGCTATACCACCAAGATCAACAGCGATTATTGTTACTGTCATCAATACATTTTTTAATATCATTCTCACTCAATCACAATCTATCCAAACGCTTCTCCCTTATCAATGCACAGTCATTATCTTTTCAATGCCTTTTGGTTTGGTTTGTGTTTTGGGCCAGCAGGTTGAACAAAGTGTAAGTGAATGTACAACTCAATGTGTTCTTGCGTCTATCGATAATTGTCCACCTAAAACCCGGGGTCACCACACTCCCCTTAAAAGACTCCACCCCTTTAATCAACATATCTGTGTGTCCTTTCACAACGTGCCAGGCCAATTTCACTTGCTTCATCCTTATCCACCCTTTCCCTTATCAAAGGCAGTTTTTACTTAGGCCATGCATTGCGACAGGGCCGGGTGGATGGTAAGGCTCAAGGTACTGAATACCATGTACAACTCAAAGGGCTATTTCGCAGGGGGACCATCAGCCACATGGCCACATGTCTCCATACTCCCCGTTAAAGACCCCACCCCTGCAATCAAGATATGTATGTGACTATTCACGAGGCCCTGGGCTCTTCCACTCCCTTTATCCTTATCAACCACGCCCTTATTAAAGGAAGTTCTCATTTGGGCCATGCGCTAGCAATGGTGCTGCATGGATTGGAATGCATAAGGAGATGAATACCATGTACTTCTCAAAGGGGTGTGGCCTTTATGTTACAATGGCCTCATGTCCAACACAGACCCAGTGTCTCCAAACTCCACTTTGAAGACTCTGCCCCTGCAATCAAGATATTTATGTGACCACGCACCAGGCCCTAGGCTCTTCCGCTCGCTTCTTTACTTTACTTTAATATATTTATTAGGTGCACCAGAGGACCTGGAGGCGTAAGGGCTCACAACATCAAACACACAACAGACTATTCGACACAGACAGGTACATCCTAGAGAATACTGGGTTCAGGAGTCCTGATTAAAAAGCTGGATGTCCTATTGAAGCATCCTAGCTTCATCCTTATCCTCCACGCCCTTATTGAAGGAAGTTCTCACTTGGGCCATGCGCTAGCGATGGTGCTGGGTGGGTTGGAATGCATAAGGTGACAGATACCATGTACAACTCAAAGGGGTCTTTTGCATGGGGACCAATGGCCACATATCCACCCCAGACCCAGTGTCTCCATACTCCACCTTGAAGACCCCGTCCCTACAATCAACATATCTGTGTGTCCTTTAACTAGGATCCAAGCCTTCTGAGCCTGTCACATTGTAGAAATCAGGACAGTGGGCGAAGTGGAGTTTTGTAGACCTTTATTACACAATGTCTTAACCAAGGTAGTTGGACTCCAGGTTGATCCCACAGTTACTTCACTGTGAGTAAAAGGCACCAGGAGTTCCTCTTCTCTTTGAGTGTCTCCTACTCTCACGGACCCGGATAGGCCCACCAGTTGCTCTCACTCTCCTCTCCTTCCCCCTGCAAAAAGCAACAAAAACGCCATTAGGCCAGTCCCTTTTATACCTGGGGTTTGGAGGGAAAAAGGGCCAATCGGGGACAACTTCCCTCCCCCCCTGTCTGATTGGTGGGGACCCTAGGCACCCACCCTCTATGAATAGTGCTGCCTCCTCCCCACCTCCTCCCTTATTCTGGCTGCCTGGCTCTAGCTTCCCCTCCCTGCTTTCAGCCACACCCTCTCCATTGGCCCCGCCCCCCCAACATTGTGTCTCTCTCGAGGCATGTCTCCCGGAGGCCCGTCCTGCTTGAGGCCCCATGCTGCCATTCTGGGTCTGCCCTGCATGAGGTAAGGAGGGGGTTCTGGTTGGCTGCCCCCTATGGGTCCTTGTCCAGCTGTCTGGCGCACCTCCGACGCCGAGCGGTCGGCACGAGTCGGGCTCTCTAGTTCCCGAGCCTCGCCGCCGGAGGCCGCCGAGGTGCGTTGTGCTCGCGGGTCTCCCAGCCGCAGCGCCAGTGAACCCGGTCCTCGTGGGCACATGCGGCGCTGCGGCTGTGAGTACCCGTGGCGCCGCGGCTGCAACGTCGGCACCGTCGCGGGACGCCGACAAGGCTCTCCCTTTAACAGGGACGCCTTCCCGGCGCCGCATACGCCCGCGGCACAGCGGGCTCCTCAGGCCGTGCGTCCCGCTCTCCCTCACCGTCCACCCTCACATCCCCACACACATGCACATTAATTTCCTTCCCTGATCAATGGCAGTTCTCACCTGGTCCCATGCAGTTGCAGGGTGTGTGAATGGGAACACACAATATGCTGAAAACCATGTACAACTGAAAGGGCTCTGGCCTCTAGAGACCATTGGCCACATGGCCAACTCAGCCTAGTTTCCAGCGCTTTTGTGCTTGCTTCATCCCTATCTAACCCCTCCAGTATCAAAGGCAGTTCTCACTTGGGAGCTGGATGGATGGGAGGGCACAAGGTGACAAATAGCATGTACAAATCAAAAGAATCATGCCACTAGAGACAATTGGCCACATGGCCACCATTAACATGGTGTCTCCATGCTCCCCTTTGCAGACCCTGTCCCTGCAATCATCATATCTACATGTCCTTTAACTAGGTTCCAGGCCTATTGCACTCACCACATCCACCTCACCCCCTCCCTTATCAATGGCAGTTCTCCCCATGGCCCATGTGCTCGCAAAGGGGATGGGTGGATGGCAATGCACAACATGCCAAATACAGTATACAACTCGAAGCAGTCATTAGCATGGTGACCATTGACCTTATGGCTGCCCATATGCAGTGTCTCCATGCTCCCCTTGAAGACTCCATCCCTGCAATCAACATATCTCTGTGTCCTCTGAGAAGGTGCTGGGCATATTGCACTTGCTTCATCCTTTTCCACCCCACCCATATCAATGGCAGTTCTATGTGCTTGCAATGGTTATTGGTATTTGGCCACATTCCTTTACTAAAGATGTTGTAATCGATCCTTCACCAACCTCTATCTTCACACATGCTCCAATATATCCTGGTTATATATCACACCCATACAATTAAGCAACCAATAACATTCCAGGGCAGTCCTTACACTCAGCAAATTCAAATACACACCCACTATTCAAGGTGTTAATAAAATACTTCAAATCGTTGACAAGAAAATATCTCTGCTGTCTACTACAGATATCATTATCACAAGGCTTGAACTTTGATGCTAAACCTTCTAGTAGATTTTTCCAAAGTGCATGTAATTGAATTTTTGCTTATTACAGTATTCTTGTTTTCACATTTATAGTGCTTTTTTAAATACATTTACATACACATTTTATTTCATGAAACCTGTAGAACTTCTCCATTTTCAACATTCTATGTATTATTATATCTTGAATTCCCAAGAATTCTTATCGTTTTGTGGCACAATTGATGAAGTTCCAGTAATACGTTTCTTCATGTGAGAGACTATTGACATAAAAACAGATGGTTAGCCTGGTGGATCCGACTTGCTTACTGTCCAGTTACCAAACTGTAAAATGCTTTGTTTTTGCAAGGTTTTTATAGTTGAATCAATCCCTGTGGTACTTTGATAATTCTTTGCTTTTTCTAATTTTTTCTACTAGATATTCCTTAGCATTAAGTAATGCCTTCATGTATTATTTTTGGGTGCGTGAATATCAGCCATGATAAGACTCTGGGTACATTGATGCATATTTTTCCAAAAGAAATGTTGATGACGTAACCAAGGTTGCGCAACTGTGGCTTCCCAGTATTATAGATTGAAAGCAGTGCCAAGGATGTCTCGGAGGATGTGAGGGGCAATCGATTCCATGTCTGCAGCATGCACTTCTCTGAAGATATGTATGAAACTTCAAAGTCCACTAAAATGTGCCATGCCATCCCAGACTCACTCACAAGTTACTACCCAATTCTATTGCGACTGTATTTCAATACACACAGAGTCAGGTAAGTAGTGAACATGAATGATTAATGTATGTTTGTATATATACACATTTGTTGACCTGGAAAGAGGTATGGCTGCGGGAGATCAAGGGGAACCCATAGCTCTACAAGAACTAGACATTAGAACAGACTGGACACCTAAAAGTCAACTGAAACCGATGTCCAAATTCAACCCCATGGCAAATCTTGGAAACAATATAGAGGCATTTCAGAGTCTAGTGATCGAAGATCTGAAGAAACTCAGAAGAAAGGAACAGAAGAACATCTCCAATGACAACTTATCGTTTACAGACAGACAAGCATTGAAAGAGCTACACGAACTTAAAAATTGCATCATCAAACCCTCTGATAAGGGACGTAATATAGTCCTGCAGAATAGGGAGGACTATATACGGGAAGCCTATAAACAGCTTAATAACAACCAATGTTACATGAGAATTGCTCATAATCCCATTAAAGAACTTGAAAACAAAATCGAAATATTACTTATGGAATGGGGAGCAAAAGACCTCCTGTCTGAAGAAAGTTGCAAATTCCTGAAAACAACAAACTCGATCATACCAACTATCTATTTTCTTCCCAAGATACACAAAAATATAAAAAAACCACCGGGAAGACCGATTGTCTGTCTGATAGGATCTGCTCTGGAAAATATGTCTAAGTACATAGACGAAGTCTTGTTTCCATTTGTCTCAACATTACCATCATACCTCAGAGACACCACAGATTTTCTAGCCAGAATTGAGGATATCCCCTGGGAGAAAGATTACTTACTAATAAGCATGGATGTGGTCTCACTCTATACCTCAATCAGCCACGAATATGGTAAACAGGCATGTAAACATTTCCTACAAACCCGATCTCTCAACTATTTGGAGCACACTGAAATGGTACTGTCAATGATAGACTTATGTCTAACCAATAACATCTTTTTGTTCAATAATGAGTTCTTTAAACAGCTACAAGGAACCGCTATGGGCACTACTTTTGCGCCTTCGTATGCTAATCTGACGATGGGCGCTTGGGAAGAATGTGAGGTGTGGACGGAGAAAAACCAAAAATACACAGACAACATCATTCTCTGGCTGAGATATATCGATGACCTCTTCATTATATGGAAAGGGACTGAACAAGGATGGATGGAATTTGCGAGACATCTAAACAACAATGAAAACAATCTCCAGTTCACAGAAACACACAGTCGTACTCTGATTACATTTCTCGACGTAAATGTGAGAATAGTAGATAACAAACTCACCAGTGAACTATATAGGAAAACCACAGGGATCAACTCACCACTCCATGCACAAAGTGGACATCCTAAGAATCTAATATGGAGTGTTCCCTATGGAGAATTCATCCGGTTACGAAGAAATAACAGTACCCTGAAAACCTATGACATGGAGAGCAGAATAACCGCGCAAGGTTTTTCCAAACAACGATATCCCAAGAGAGTTGTGGAGAGAGCATACCTCAAAGCAAGAGCCAAGGATCGCTCAATGCTCATAGCAGGAACCGAACACAACGAAAGAAAAACTACGGAGAAAGACAGCACGCGATTAATCTTAACCTTCGATATCCAAGCACCCAAGATTAGACGGATTCTCAACAAGCATTGGAGAATCCTTATGGCAGACCAAGACCTTAATGGAAACCTCCAAAATCATCCCAAGATTACTTTCAGAAAGAACCAATCGATCAGAGATGTCCTGGTCCAGAGCTATATGACACAAGAAGAAAACAGCAGAGAGAGTAATTGGCTGACAAAAAACAAGAAAGAGGGTTTCTTTAAATGCACTCGCTGCAACATCTGTAAGTATGCTACAACACAAAGCTCTTTCAAACATCCGATCACTGGGAATCTGGTACCTATATTAGGAATGATTACCTGTGAGACGGAATACGTTGTTTATGTGCTGACCTGTGCGTGCAACAAATGGTATATAGGGAGCACTAAATGTAAACTAAAAACACGTATTCAACAACATGTAAGAGCAATTATAAATAACGATGCAAATTACCCTATGGCCAAACATTTTGCAGAACATCATGAAAATGACATAAGCAGCTTTAGGTTCTTTGGCATGCACAAAATTGAGATGGGACCAAGAGGAGGTGACAAAGAAAAGACTCTGAGGCAAAAAGAGACTCGCTGCATATTGGACTTGGAAAGCAAATTCCCCCAAGGACACAACATAGACGAGGAACTATATACATTTCTGGGACAATGACCATCAAGTGTTGGACATCGGTCAAAAGAAAGTTCCCATCTGTTCCCCTAATGGTACATTCTTCCGAGGCTTCCATGGTTCTTGCCAATTTACATTTTTCAATATTGAGATAAAAAATACCACTGGAACCATACAGTCCGTACACACAGAATGATACTCCATTGTTTGCATTTTAAGACTAATTTTTTTAAACACCTTTTTAACCTGTTTGTTATTGCTTATTTTTAAAGGGTATTTTACGATTCTTTTATGGAATTGTAGATTGTTTGTGCACTACTATGTTTACACTGATTTTTACATATACACTGTTTTATATAACACACATGCACATTAGAGGTTGGTTTAACAGCATATGCAGAGTTCATGGTAATGTTTTCTGCAACAGTAAGTTGAGGAATTGATAGACTAACATGTGTTCATATTAAAACTGTCCTCCTCTGGCATATATTGGATAATAACGAATTTAATTCAAGTATTACCCAGCTGCACTATGCGATAGTTAATATGAAAGATATATGCCATTTAAAGCAACGTCTCAAATTGAAAGCATGTGGGTTCGAATTTTAGATCCATACATTGTATACCGCACAGAAATGCGGACAGTTTATTATTCAGGAAACATGCACTAGGCACTTTATTACTTTGAATATTTTTAAACTGATGTATTGGATTGTAGTTTACATCCATATATGCACTACCTATGGGGGCCAGAACATAGACCTTAACCCATAAGTGTTTCTGTTAATAGAGATTTGCTATGGTAAACATGTCCGCTTTAGATTTACTCCGAATGGGTGCATTCCCTCATTCGAGTCCTCTTTCTATTTCAGTGGCAACGAGCGCCATTCCGCTCTGCATGGCTGTTTTAAACTCTATGGGTCCAAGGGAACGAATTGTTGTGATCAAGCGGCAGGAAAAGCCGCGAAACGCGTTAACGTTCCCAACGCGCACATTTTTGCACTTTGGGGAGCCTTAATTTAATGGCTTTTTTAATATGTTTGTGCCGTCCTGTAAGGCACTAATAAAGATTATCTTTTAACACGAACTGGATGTCCGGACCAACTGTTTTGGAGGATTGAAGAGTGCTGCTCAATTTTACCTGATTGCATCAGTGTGAAGAGAAAAAGATATATATATATATATATATATATATATATATATATATATATATATATATATATATATATATATATATATAATTTTGCCACACTGGTGATTTAGTGGTTTTCCAAAATATATGCCTAAAGTAAAGGTCTGTAGAACTAAAGGGAATGCTCCAACTAGAAATGGGAACATGGAGACTCAAAAACGGTGTTCCCATGTGAAATAATTTACAATGAATAAATCAGAAGTAACTAAAAGATGCTGTATGTTAATGAATCACTCAATTTAAAGTGCTCAAGTGCTAAGTATACGTTATTAGAAGAATCGGAAATTGTGTCTATGCAATACAAAATAATACGAAAAATTGAATGATGTATTTCATGAATTTAAGCAGACAAACAAAGACAAAAAAAAACAACATATGTATCTTCATAATCATGAAACAAATGATTACAAGGCAATGTGCCTACAAATAAGGTCCATATTAGAGCAGATGGAATTTGACTTTGCGAAAGATCTGAACTTGACTGTTCTGGCCATGCAAATGCCTGAACTGACAACAGCCGATGTTTCCAGGGGGGCGCTCTATGCCACAGAACATTGCATAGTGGTTCATCCTCCAAAGGTTGAACTTGTAATGTTGACTTTGAGATTCAGAGGAAGTGGTGTGGTTTTCAAAATGTCTTCCTAATCAAATTTCAATAATGTTTCTTGTTTAAACTGTAATGATATAGAATTTGCATGTTTTAATGTTGTTAACTATACATATTTTGGGAAGTAAATGCATTTTTATTTGTAATATTTTTCATTTTATAAATGTGAGTCTATTTTTTATTTAATGTGTATTTGTATCAAATGCTCAAGATTTCTTTGCATAAATAGTATGTATATATATATTATACCAATACATTAGAATGTAAACATGTTATGGCTGTACCATTTTGGCAAAATCATTACAAAGTAGATGCATTCTTAAAATGCAACATACATTTGGGTGTTATTTTCTTTTTCAATTGCAATCAATATTTCTCCATAGTGGAAAACAAGAAGAGGCACATACATACCAAGGACAGCTCTGTACCATTAAAATCAGAGTGAGTCAGGTGACAAATGTCACTTTGAATTGTTCTTTGATTTTCATAACACATGCCTAAAGAACCAAAAAAGATGCATTTCCACCTTGAAATATATATCCATAAATATGTAAATCTTATACTAAATACACAAGGGAGAAGTTTAAATTTTTCCCCTGGGGGTCTAGTACAATATTGTGGAAGATGGTGCTGGTGAAGTGGCATAAAACGGAAAATCCAGCATCCCTAACCTCCATAAGGACTACACTCAATATGGAACTCCATACCATGCTCACATTATGAAGTACATTTCAGACAGGACATGGACCGCCAGGACAAGAAGCACGATTTTTGCTGTTGCTACTAATTGTGGGTTTAGGGTCTGCCCTTTGATCTATGTGATTTAATTGAAAATATTACTGTGAATTATATTTCATTGATTTTTTTTAAACACATTTCAGTGCAAATAAATGCGGGGCAATCCCTTGCACCTCACCCACATCCCCACCCCCACCTTAATTAATCCTAACCTCAGCCCCATCTATATTTGCAGTAAAATGGGCTTTAAGGAATTTGATGAAATTGGATTTGTAAGCAATGGTCTGCAATGTAATGTTTGTATATACTGCCCTTGGACAATGCAGAGCAAAGAGGCTGAGGATACTTGGCTTTTATCATGGAACACATGCTCTAGTATAAATTGAGGTGCAGATTACAGTTAATGGAAGCAGGGGTAAATGCAAGTAGAGTAGACAAAAGGCTTGTTTACTGTTGAAGAAATCAAGAGCAAATTATTAAACTTATCAGTATTTTCAATTAAAGTGGATAGTGTGTTTGTATGTGTTTTTTTGGTCCTACCGTGGTGATGTGTTGGAGTGTAATAGTGAATGTCAAATATAATACTTTGCTAGTTTCTTCCAACTTGGTAGTAATGTTGAATGGGAATGTTGAAATTAATTTTAAATTTGCAAAGTAATTCGTTTTTTACATCATATAACAATAACTGTATTACATGGAAATCCTCAGATGAACTTCTGCTTTGAATCTGCTTATTTTTCACTACATCTAACAAGAGGAGGAATTAAAAGCGAAATCCCACGAGATTGGTTATGTTTGAATGAAACAGGAATATAATTAAAAAAAACAGTTTCCTATAAGAATCATGAAGTAACATTGATTTGAGTCATGGTGAACCTTATATTTAATTATTTGTGTAATGAGGTCACAATTGAGAAAGATCAAAAAGAATTTGATGAATCTTAAAGAATGAAAAACAAAACCAACCAAAAGATGTATGGGGTGTTAAGTCATTGATACGTTGGTGTGGTTAGAAAATGATGAGGGTTGAAAATGACCAATAGTCAATGTTATACAGTGCTGCCAATGTTACCAACAAGGTTTGACAATGGGTCCAATAACCGTACGTCTGGGGCACATCCTCTTCGCCATCCTTATTAGCCAATGCGTATGGCCCTGTGTGGGCCGACATTGCTGAAATTGAGACCAGTCTATCACTGCAACTTCTTAGTAGCATTGCAAAGGCCTGGAGGCATTGAAGCAGCATAGACTGACTCCTCCTCCACTCCTCTTCAATACCTCTTTGACAAGAAATGCTTTCTCTTGTATATAAACCATGATCTCCAGCTGTATGAATCCATCTCTCTATATACACCCCCTTCTTTTTCTCCATCTCTATCTATGCATCTCTATATATCACTCTATCCATCTCTCTATGTATGTCCTTGTGGACGTGTGTTTACATGACTCTAAATGAACAGTTCCACCAAGCTCCATCAATCCCTCTGTGTACATCTCTATTAATACTTACATATGTATATGAATCTCTACATTTACTTATATCAATCTGTGATTCTGCATCATGTTCATATTTCTCCCTCTATCAATCTCTCTATCTGCATGCATCTCTATATCCACACACATATTTATATTCATCTATAGTTTTGCTTCTCAGTGTATATGTACATCTCTTTATTTTTGTGCATTTCTCTATATGTCCATATGCAGCATGCTCAATGCATCTCTTATTTCTACATAGTTGTCCATGTATACTTCTTTCTATCTATAGACATCCCCATCTATATATTTATCTATGGCTATCCATATCTCTCTGTACATGTTACTCTATGTATCTCTTTATCTCTATCAATCTATAACCATCTCTCTCAATCTATATACCTTTATACATAAGCATGTCTCTATGGCACTCTATCCATCAATCCCTGCAAATGTAAGTGTATGTATCTCTTTTCATATATATCAATAAATCCATTGATCGTTCTCTATCAATCGACATGTATTCATCTCCCTTTATGGATCACTCTATATCCCGCTATCCATTTGTCTGAATACATCTATCTCATTGCATATCACTCTGTCTACATCTGTATCTATCCATCACTATCTATGCATCTGTCTATATCTGTATCCATATGTCTGGTGATCGATCCATATTTTTTGCAAACTCTGTTACTCGATAGACCATTTGTCTGCTAAACCTGTCACCCACACCTTCTGCCTGAATGTCTGTCCATCTCTCTGTATGTCTGAAGTATCATGTTGTTCATCATATGTAATGTAAGCCTGCTATAATATGGCCTTGAAGCACTGCGTTTGAGCATTTTTAGCCAGCACAAAATTACGTAGGGAGTGGCTAAGTCTTTAGAAACAGTGCATAGTTAACAGGTGAGAGAATGAATGCTGTGACAAATTTGTCAAGTAGGTGGGTGAGTCAGAAGGGTCAGGTTATGTGAACTGCTGGTACACATTTTTAGTGTGTCTCAGGTGTATTCTGTTGGAGGTGGTGATTTGGGTTTTTGGTGTGTGTAATCAAGTAGTGTTTATAAGTGTGAAGGTGGGTGGGCTGTGCCCGAGTCGGATACGGTTATGTTTTGTTGTGATGGCGTGCTTGACATTCTGTGAAGAAAGACTGACACTTGGTTGGAAAAGATCTTGCCACAATAATGCCATTATATGGTTGACAGAGTCACATTATGTAGGGTAGAGCGCCAAAAGTACAAACTCAAATGAAACAACATGGCCAAGACCCATAGCACAAATGCCCTAGCTCACATCCTGCCTCACACCACCCAGAGCACAAGCCCTATACCTGGCATCCTTCCAAACTATCATCAAGACTGCAAACCCCACCCATGAGACCCTGCCGCCCTCCTAACAACAGCCAGAGCAGAAACACAGTACTGTCCAACTATGCATTCGGAGGTGTCAGCAAATAAGTGCATTCCCCTCCTGTTGGATGTTGGCTTTCTCCATAGGGAGGATGCCAGCAAAAAAACCAGGGCCTGCACCTACCATCTGAGTGTGGGTGGTGGCGGTGTATTGCGAACCGTTACTATTTTATTCAACTCAAAGAAAACATTTTTTTGAATTCTCATTGTTAGTATAGGACACTGTTTCAATTGGGTTAAAAGAAGTTAGTTGTTATTCATTTTTCACAAATAAATTTGAATTTGAATACAAGTAATGATGTATTTGTATTGTAAAAAAGGGTGACCAGGTGTAACACCGGAACACTCCTGCATGAGCATGTAGTCTTGTTTCATAACATAATGATAATTAAACATGGTTTGATTATGAATGTGTATATTTATAGTAAAGCTGAAACAAAATATGATGTGCTTTGGAAGAGTCCAAATATTTTCTTATTTTTCCTGTAGAGAGTACAATTGAATTGGAACATAATATTGTGTTCATTTCTGTGGCAAGGCTGCGAACAGAACTCAAGTGGACCTTGGCAATTGTAGCACACAATATAGAGTCACTTTGCAATTTGTCCATGAATCCCTCGTAGTAAACATCCCAAGTATACAATATAGCAAGTAACCTCAAAGAAAAGATAAGATGTACTTCAATGAAATTGAGCAGAAGAACATCCCGTTTTTGTTACATTGCTAAAATGTAAAGTCTGCAAATAATCTAAGCAACGTTTTTGGCTTTATGATAATATTAATGCAAATGTGTTCTTTACGAGAAGCGATGTGCCACATTGATATTCAAGTTTTTATGTAAGTATAACATATACAGAAAACGATATTTATATTGAAATGCAGTTTAATTATGTTACTTGTGTTGCATAGCCATCAAGAATGTAACAGTCATATCTATATTTGGGATGATTGTGATGCCTCAGTTGGCCTATTTGCGGTGACCTTCATCCAGACCAACATGCCAGCATTTATGTAATGAAGGCATGTGGATTGCAAAGTTTTGGTTGTCGATGTGTAACTAAACCTTTTTTCTCACAAACTAAATGCCTTGTGATTCGATAGAAAATATACAATGGAACACAATCAAATTATATTTTATGCAACAGAAATTTGACTTTCACAATTCAAGTATTCAGATTGAAACCTTGATGAACAGAATCAGAAAGACCTAAAAATTCAAGCAATGGTTTGTAGTAAACATTGTGCTCTTCCACTGACTATGTGCAGAAAAACCTTGAATGATTCAACTTATTTCAACTGAATTAAAACATTTAACAACTTGGTAAATGCCTGACTGTGAGTATTTCTTAAAAAGTGTAAGTTGTTTTCTTCATTTTGTGAAATGAGAGTAAGTTTTGACTTTGTGTGTGTGTTCATCAATTGGGATTTGTGTTAAGTAACATAATGACATTGTTGATGACAGCATACGTTTGGCTACACTGTGCTCCAACGTTATGAGAAGAGGCATAGCATATCAGTTTGACATTTCAATGTCAGCTTGAGGGGCGTGTGATATGATTTACTGCCACAAGGGTACCTGAACTCAGGGCAATGGACCAATGGATAAGATTATGACAAGATGGCAGTTTAAGACCTGTGCGGTTTGCATGTCTAAATGTTTGAAAATTTAAGGTAAGATGCGTTGGGAAAAAATCTTATTGATCGATATATGCTCAAAAATACATGCCCTATCCATTGGGCCAATACAATTCCTGAGAGAACTTCCCGGTTTATGCCCTCACCTCCCCCTACCTGGAACTTCGTTGCTTGAGCCTTTTTCACCAGGCTCCGGAGAGACTGGGGAAAGTAAAAGTAAAATAAAGGTGTTTCTTTAACACCAAACAAAGACCGGGACTTGTGAAGGCCCTGCAAGCCTCTCTCTCTCTCACAGGAAGCAGCTACGGGCAGAGAAAAAAATGCCTAACCAGGAATGCAGGCCTGTGCTCTGCCCCAACCAATCGGACAACAAGGCGGGGCACAACAGTGAATGGAGAGAAGACGGAAGGGGCGACAAAGCCCCTAAGCCCTCCCCTAGCTCTGCCCCTGATAGAGATCAGAAAGGATCAGGAAACATGGTTTGACAGGGGCTAATTTAGAAAGTAAAATGTGATCTGTTTGCATGGGTGAGTTGGAGGAGTGTCGGAAGGAAACCAGGGTGTTCTGCCTTGTTAGACATTTTTACATTGTTGCTATGACTTCAAGTGTTTTGCTATGGACTGTCATACCCTTACAATGCCATGCTAGGCGGCTTGATCGCTTGTGCCCCTCTCCAACCTGGCACAATGCTACTTTTTACTATACTGCTCTCAGATGTTCCACTGTAAATCTGCCCACTGTGATCTGCCCATGGGTGTCGAACTTTAATGTTTCTCCTTTGTGTACCTCTGTAAATGTACCCTGCTGTGGTTTTGCTCCTGGATAGGGTTATAGGAAATTTAAATTCTGCCCGTTTAATTGCATGATATTCATAATTTAACTGAGAGAAATTGTGAAAATGATCTTTATTTTTGCAGTATTTTGACATGGTTTGTGCAAACAGACTTGACTACCAGTACAGATCTGTGAAAAGTGACAATAAGAAAGACAATTCTAAGCGCATTAAATCATACACATATAGGAACACACACATGCTTTTCAAGATCTGGTGTCATACATCCACATCCACATACAGAGGGCATCAATTCTACAACTGGTAACGAAATGAAAACTGCAAACAGGTTGGTGCAAAAGCGTGTAACAAAATAGAATAAACAGATTCACAATCCTATGTTTCCCTGTGTCAGAGGCATACTTTAGTTTAGAAGCACGTCCATTAAGTATGCCAGACTGCAGAGCATCAGCATTACAATCATTTGGTATTGCATCCGATACATCCATTGTTGGTGCACAGAATTGCCTATTAAAGGCCTGCAGCAGTGGATTAACATAGGTGGTGCAAACAGCTGTGAAAAATGAAGCTCAGATTCATAGTGCTAAGTGACTCCTTGACAAAAGTGACGCATGGGTAGAATGGATGCATTGGATGGATTTATTTCTTAAAGACTGCACAGTTCCACAAATTAACTATGTGTGGTATTGGACTGCTGTAGGCAGACGGTTGTTGCCAGTCTGCATAATATCACTTACTAACTGTGTACGGTACTGCAACATTTTACATTCAATATTGGTGCCCTACTGTAAAATGCTCTATATTAAAACTGGTGATTTTGCACAGTGGTAAATGAAGTGCTGGTCTCAGTCTTCACAGCACTGCATAATGATAATATGCATAGATTAAAATGGTGCCTCACCTCCACCCATCGGCGTGTCTCCCTTATTAAATATTGGTGAGTGTTCAGCCATTCATCCTAGACGAGCATGATCACTTTACAAAAGAAAAGGAATACAGGAAGGCTTCCACACCTCTATTCCAAACTTAACAGTAGTCCTGGATTTTACAACATGGTTGATCCTCTGAACTCACAAGCTTTGTTGCCCATTTTCACATAGATTGCCAGCTTCTCTTCTGTGCAACAGTTCCCTTAACATTCTGATCTGCTCTTGTCTGGAGTGTTTGGAGGGGAACGTGACATCGTTTTTCCCAAACATTATTGTCATTGTTTTGCCTCACATCATGGAGTTGCCTGCCGCTTTACAAAAAAATAAGTTACGTAAATATAAATATAGAACAAAGGTTCGTCAAAAGAAACAAAGGGTTCCCCAACTCAATTAAACACCAGGGACATGGTGGTATAGACCGAAATCATCAACCATATGTTACAGTTGTGAGTATTCTATCAACATCGTTTTCAAGAACACTTTAGGAGAATAGTTTGAGTATAAAGTCTTTTTTTTACGTTTCATAGTAAAGAAATTGAGCATGTAGTGAAAACCACTAACCAAAGTGTTTATTCTGTGCTTTATAAGGAACATCACACGGATACAAAACACGGGGACATCTCACTCACCCGTATCTACACAGAAACAACAATACACATCAATCAAAATGATAAACACAAATGGACAGTCTTAAGAAATTAATAAAGCCTCGTATCAAAAGGTTGTTTTTTAACAAGCATAATTATAGTTAGGTATTCAAACATCATCTGCCTGTTTTATTTTGCTGAACAATTGATTGTTTCAAATGCGAATAGCACATTATCACCAAGTTAAGCTTTGGCTAAACAACCCATCTAGTTGCGGCGACTACAAGTATTCTGTCATAGTATGTTCCTATTCTGCAAAAAATGCAAAATATACATATGTACCATAGATTAAGTGGTATTTGTACATTCATTAGGTTAATTTGTATTGTGAAAAATACATACCCTAAATCTGGAATGAATTTTAAAATGTACACATACATGCTTAGTCCTTTGCAAAGAGTTATATAGCACTGGGATAGTATCTTTAATTAATACATATATTGCATTGTATTGTAGTTGTCATTTATATAGCACCATTTTTCCATTTATATGGCCACAATGCACTTTATGGTTGGAACACCCTCAGGGACTGAAGTCCAGGTATGGGAAAGTCCTAAGAGGAGGCTTAAGATGCTTCTGTGCATTTGGCCAAGGATTTAGGAGGGCTGGCTATGCTCCAGTAAGCAACCCAAGAGGTTCAGGCATGTGGGCGGGTGCTGCAGGAGGTCAAGACAGAGAGCTAGTGCAGGAGATTCGATGTGTGTCCAGCTAGATCGAATTTTGTTTCAACGTTGTTGAACAATTCTAATGTCAGAGGTGTTGAAGCATGTCTGGTGTTTCAGTGTGAAACCATTATGTGACCACTAGACTGAATTTGATATAGTCATAGCTGCAAGCTAGAGTGTGTGGTTGGATAGCCGTGCCAGCGGCAGATATCCACCAAAGAGGTGCATTTACACATACGTTAAGCTCCGATGGAGCGTATCTTCGATATCGCAGTGTCATCCGATCTTCTGTGGGGAAGAAAAAGCCAACTATCCCTGTACACTTTTTTGGGCTCTATGGGTAGCCTACCCTACTAGTCTGCCAAATGCAATAGACTGGGTGACGTTGAACATCTTGTCGGAGGGACCGACTGGCTACCATAGAAGCTAGGCTAATGGGATTCTCTGAGTTCAATAGACAGGTTACATTTATAGTCTAGCTACATATCTCCAATGTTTTACAAATGCCAACCAAAACAATCTCATAAGCACATTGTCAAGGATATCAGGATATCTGCTTGTAACCTCTGTGCGATACAATGGCCACATTAAGCAGTTATAGGTTCAATGGAGGGTTACCAACATACATCAAGGTATGAGAGTGGGAGGGTGCATCTAGGTCCAAGAGAACACAGCCGGGAGGGTGCACCCAAACCCAAAAGAACACAGCAATGGAAATGCATCCAGACTCAGCACAGCATGCGAAGTGTACGCAGACCCAAGTGAACATTGCATTGGAAATGCATTAAGACTCAAGAGACCACGGCAAGCAAAATGCACCTATACTGAAGACAACACAGGCACAAAAGGTACCCAGACACAAGACAAAACAGCAGGGGAAATGCAACAAGAATTAAGAGAACACAGCAAGCCAAATGCACCCAGACTAAAGAGGACACAGCAGTAGCGATGCACCTAGATTCTAGAGGCACAGCAGGGTTAAATGCCACCTAGGTTTAAAGATGACACAGCAATGAAAAAAAAAAACTAGATTCAAAATAACACAGCAGTGGACAGCACCCAGATCAAAGAAAACAGTAATGAAAATGCACCCACATTTGAGGCACAGCATTAATGGGTGAATCGCCTAGACTTGAGACACAGAAGAAATGGGCAAAGTGCCTACATTTGAGACAATGCAGTAATGGGTGAAACACCTACATTTGAGGCATAGCAGTAATGGGTGAATCACCAAGATTCACAGTGCCACCTATCAACTAAGTTTGGTACGTGACTGCTGTGGACATGGGCTATTGCCAGATTGCACAGAGCAGCCAATTAACAGATTACGGTCCTGCAATCTAACACATCCAAAATTGGTGCCCAACTGCAAAATGCACAAGGTTGCATATTAAAGTTGTGAAAGTGTTCACTCTTACACCAAGTGCTGGTGCCTGTCTATGGCCAACAGTAAAATATCATGGTATGCATATACAAATAGTGGCATATTCAATTACATTAGACAGGACCTTAGACAAAAATGTGTCAGTATTTAGTGGGGCATAATGGAATAGCTTGCTCCCTTTAAAAGATATGTATTTATATTTTTTTCTATATTGGCTATATGATTAAACACATAGAGCCTTATCACGAGTTTGGTGGTAACCCTTAAATACGGCGGTAACGCTATTACCACCACATTTAAGGGTCAGCCTACTCACAGGCTTGGCGGATTTTCCCCCAGCTCTGAGCCGGGAGCAAGATTTTCAGCGCTATTACCGGCGGCGGTAATAGCGCTGAACATTCCCCATTTGGCCCAATGGGGAATGGGAAATTCCCGAATTGGCCCAATGGGGAATCGGGACTTACTGTTCCACCAAACCATGATCCGGCGCTAATTGCGCCGGGGGGTTTGGCGGTAGGGCTAATAGCCCCGGCGGTAATACCGCCAGAGTTAGTGCCCAACTCATGATGAGGCCCACAATCTTTAACCATAACATATACAAAAGTAAAAGTTAAAAGAATGTATACCAATATCACTTTTTACAAATGTATTTTTCAAATCTCACGTATTAACACGCAAACATAAAAACACCCTACATAATTCATAAAAAATGTCAACATTATATTACAGATTTTATAAAACATTTCATCATTCGTTCATGTCTATTCACGCAAGAACTGCAAAGCTAGCTGAGATTTCTCAGCCCACATTGTAAGAATGGCCATGTAACCTTATGTATGTGTGTATCAGTTTCTTTCTGTAAACCAGCGCCCAGATAACTCTGGGTTTGGTGCGCTATACAATTTCCAAAATAAATCAATAATTAAATAAGTATTCACTGAATCACGTTTAAATATTACTCTCCAATTGTATGTTATCAGTAAATCCGACAATGTATAAACTGCTGAGGTTATGCAACCTGCCATACCAACTTCCCAAATCTCCTCTCCCTTTCCACAATAAGAGTACTTACAATAAATATATTTCTTAAAAAACAGAAGCCTTTTCCCTTGTAGAGCATTACAATGAAACAACAAATGTTTAAGTGATTCCATAGAGTCAGTAACGCCACAAAAGTGACAAACTGTATCATTCTATGATATTCTCTGCTATTTGAACTGTTCCTCCTTTGTTAGATACAAACGCCACTTACATTTCAAAAATGATCTTCTTATATATCTATTAGGATATTTCGCCAGATACCCGAACAATATTCCCAACTTTTTATACACCATTTTCTAACGGCATAGAGATTCATATGCATGCACCCCCTCCAATGTACATGTCCACTCATACATTTAAATATGTTTCTTAACATTCACCTGGTTTGATATCAGATCATCATCAGTCATTCCTAATTCAATCAAAAGATTAGTGCAGAATACAGTAAAATCCCACAAAAAAACGTAATTTATTCTCTTTCACCAAAATATATAAATCTGAGAATAAAGAGTCTTTCAAAGATTAGATCATTTTCTGATAAAACATTTAAAATCCTCCATTGCACTCTGCTATCTAAGGAGCACAGGCTCACTTCGTAGCGAATGGCTGAAAGTGAAACTGAGTTCGGGGATCATAATACTCTCCTATAAATGAGATGAGTCCCTCTAATCTTTTTAGAATTCCGAGCAACCATAAAAATTGAGTCTCAGTGCCATATAAATGTCTAGGAACAGATTTCCCATCATAAAATACGATCATTGGGGTCACTGAGCATTTGCCAAATTTCGAGTCCACTCGACTCAGTTCATTCAACATTGTCACAGCATGTGCCTTCTACTGAGGTTTTCATAAAATAGAAAAATCAAAATATATAAAATGATCTACCAGTTTCAGTTTGTATGCACTAACTTTACATTGATATGATGTGCCCCTCTTCTTCAAAGTACATTGCATGGCCTTTGTTTTTTTTCGAATTAGTCATTAAATAGTTTCAAAGAAGTGTAATTCTCAAAAGCATTCAAAAAACGCTGAAGACCACGTTCTGTGGAATCAAAGATTGCAAAATCGTCTGCATAACCTAGCCACGTTACCTTTAAATTTGACAGTTTGGGGGAGGAAAAGGCCATTGGAAGTAAATGTTCTCCTATATACGACATAAAAAGATTTAAAAAATAGGGATCCAGAATTCATCCGTCTAACTCCGCTTCCAGTCGGAATTCTTCAGGATATCGTACCTTCCTGATTAAGTCTCATTTGGATTACAGAGTTTTCATGGAGGCTGATTATTAATCAAACATACTGGTGGGAATCTCCCATCCCTGTAATTGTGCCCAGAGCATGTCCCTATTTCCTCTGTGGAATGCAGCTGTAAGGACAATAGCTGCTATAAAGATTGAATAATATTTCTTCGACTATGCAAGGGACTGAACACATTTTAGCAAAAATTAATTTATTGATGTACCCAAGGATTTACGGAACCCTGCTTGTCATTTCTATAGTTGCTTGGTATCTTTAGCCCATCCTTCTCAATGACCTAATATCAAAGTTGCAAAAACCTTACTGTCGGCATCAAGGAATCGGCCTGTATTTCTTCGGGTTAGATCTAGAACCCTTTTTTATATCTTGGCACAACATAGGCGACCTGCCAGGACTCAGGAAATACATTATTCTGAGTCTCTTCCTTAAGTAAAACTGTTAGAATAGAAGACCACACAGTTGGTTGAATTACCCCTAAACAGCATGTCAAAAACTTATTGGGACCTGGTGTCAAGAACCGAGGCTTCCTCCTCCAACTCCTCACCTGGTTCTTCTGGAAAGGATTCCTTAGGGTTGGCCTCTGGCTTCTTCTGAGGGAGTCTTGTCCTTTGGAGTTCGGACCTTCTTATCATGTAGGTAGGGTCTGGCCCCTCCGGAGTCCACCTTGGCAGAGATGTAACTCTGACCTCGGGGATCCCCAGAGGGCCAGTCCTAATCTCCAGGGAAAAAGCACGAATGCAGAAAAAACCCTGTTTCCAAATGGGCTCTGATGGGGGACAGTCGGTTCCTCTCAATCGACAAGGAAGGCGTTGTTTGCTCCACACCAAAAAGGAATGCCGGTTGAGTAGATGTCTGATTCCACTATTGTCCAGACTGTAGGGAGTTTAAATGGAAGAGAACACCAGAAGTTCTCCAAATTGAATGCTGAGATGAGTAAAGGATATAAGGAGAAAAGGCAACACCACGTGATAAGTGACAGAAGATGATATAAATAGGATTAGGGCGAAAAGAATATCCTGAGCAGGTTGTGAAAGGCTGACTGAAAGGAAATAGAAATGTATACGGATATAGTCCAATAAAGCAAGAGCTAAAGGTTCCCAGGGTGTAGTCGGAGCAACAAGGACCCAACAAGTGAAAGGCAAAGGCGGCGCCGATAGAAGTATGAAATACCGGCGCCTACAATACAAAATGAAATCATAAAGGAAAGGCAGAGTAGCGAATGGAACGAGAGCTAAGGAAGACAAACTAAGGGCAAAGGCACAGAACCAGGCAGCGCCGAGACACCGTGAGTAGACGGAAAAAGAAGATAAGGCGGAGAGCAAACAGAACAAACGGACAAAAGAGGCACAGGCAGGAAGGAGGAGAGAGACTAGGGTAGGATTCAAGGCGGTAAGTAAGTTCGCTGTAGGAACGGAAGGATCCACAGAAGAAACTCCAACACACGAACCGAGCGTTGACAAACAGATACAACGCACCGGCTTGTGGGAGGAGCCAGCCTCTTAAAGGTACGGCGGCCATCTTGGGTGAGGACTGGAGCGCGCGTTGATCATAGCCTCCAGCGCTTCCACAATCTCCAGTTCCTGACACCTGGAGTCCTAGAGGCACTAATCTTAGTCAATCTTTCATAAATGAACTACTGGTCAACTACAAACTACCACTCGCGTGGAGTCTCACTCAACTCCAATGGATGCTTATGATCATTGAGTCCCTCTCATAAAAAGATTTTCTCAAAATGACTGACCCAAGCCAATTCAGAAAGAGTATTTATTTGAAAAACGGCTTGAGAATAATTAATCTCATTAATAATCTTCCAAAAGGGCTATGAGTTTTTACTTCCTAATAACATTAACATATTCTCAGAATCATTTTGCAGCATTTGGGCTCCCCTAGCCCATGCCCAATTGAAGCTTCATTATAGTTTCTTAATACTGTATCACTATCCCTGAATTCCCCAATATTTAAGGACTTGATCTCAACACTCATTATACTTGTTTTGCGCTGCAGATGCTTAGCCTGCTAACCATGGGATTTTAAATGGAGAGAGCTCAGTGTCCTTGAAATGAGTTGTTCCACAAATGGATTAAAGCACTTGGCTGTAAAAGTATTACGTTTCCATTCCAGCATAGACTATCTTAAGCATTTTTCAAAAACATTATTCACTGATTTAACCAAATGGGAGTTCCAAGAAATGCAATTTCCCACTTTATTTACAATAATGTCACTTAGACCATTTAAAATGACCTCTCCCATCTGTATTTCTATTTTCTATCATCAACATACAATGATCACGTAAGAGGGTTTAATTTGTAAAGTCTTACACCGACTCTGCAACCCTTTATCAACAGAGACAAAATCAATTGTTGAACTATGCTTTCCACTATGCTGGGTAATATGACCATATGGGTTGCCTTTTCCAATTTCATTCAACAGTCGATGACACAAGTCCTCCACATACTGCAGCCACTTCCAGCCACTTCCATCCACACAGCCACTTTAAAGTACTATCAATTGAAAAAGGTAGAATATCACTTTTGCTAACAAATTCCAAACACAGAGCATTCACATCTCCGGCAAGCAGCACCTGACCACCCAAAACCAAGTTGTGCCATTTATTAACACAAGAGGATACACTTTCCAGCATAATCTCCAATCGATAAGTGCCTTTGTGGCAATACATGTTAATACATAGGAGATTTGTCTCATGCTTCCTTTCCTTTTTTTTACATGTTCCACTAATAGTCCCCTTGTTGAAATATTGACGCTTATCACTTCCATTCCCACATCAGATCTAACCAGCGTCATTAAGCCCCGGGAAGGACGAACCATCGAGGTCTGCCATGCTAATTAGAATGCTGAAGCATAACCATCAAAATAGGCAGACGACAAGTCATGTTTCTTGCAAAATAATAATATTATTCTCCTCGATCAAGGCAACCAGCATTGGATCAGTAAATAGTTGTTTGTGTCCTCTAGTGTTCACCCCATGGGGCGATGTGCGCAAATCATACCTCTGCGGATTCCCACGGGTGTCCTCTTTTCGGAAATGCATGGGGTTCCCTGTTTTCCTTGGTGGCTTGGACACCCGAGGCCCATATCTGTATGTTGTGCCGGTCGACAGAATGGCGGAGATTCCCCTCTGCAAACAGACTGGGGGTTGCTTGCCTTTTCGGCTTGCCCCTTGCCAGCCAGGTAGGTGCACCCACGCATGTGAGGTACCGTTTTCATCGGGACACCTGTGGGAACGCGGGACGGTAGGCCATGTGTTGTTGGGGGTGTGTTTCGATGAGTGCGTCGAGCGAAATGTGCGGAAAAAGCGTTTTTTTCCCGACTTTTCGGACTTTGATGGCTGTCTGGGTAATAAAATCTGGGGTGATGTGCGCCAATCATACCTCTGCGGATTCCCACGGGTGTCCTCTTTTCGGAAATGCATGGGGTTCCCTATTTTCCTTGGTGGCTTGGACACCCGAGGCCCATATCTGTACGTTGTGCCGGTCGGCAGAATGTGTGAGATTTCCCTCTGAAAACAGACTTGGCGTTACTTGTGTTTTAGGATTTCCCCTTGGCGGCCAGGTAGGTGCACCCACACATGTGAGGTACCGTTTTCATCAGGACACCTGTGGGAACGCGTGACGGTAGGCCATGTGTTGTTGGGGGCGTGTTTCCATGGGTGCGTCGAGCGAAATGTGCGGAAAAAGCGTTTTTTCCCCACATTTCGGACTTTGCAGGGCTGTCTGGGTAAGAAATTCTGGGCCGATGTGCGCAAAGCATACCTCTGCGGATTCCCACGGGTGACCTCCTTTCGGAAATGCATGGGGGTTCCAGTTTTTCTTAGTGTCTGAAGCACCCCAGGCCTAAATCTGTCGGTTGCCTGCCCAAACCCTTTGGGGGGGATAGCACTGTTTTCAGAATGGCTGAGATTCCCCTCTGCAAACAGACTGGGGGTTGCTTGTGTTTTTGGCTTGCCCCTTGCCAGCCAGGTAGGTGCACCCACACATGTGAGGTACCGTTTTCATCGGGACACCTGTGGAAACGTGTGACGGTAGGCCATGTGTTGTTGGGGGCGTGTTTCGATGAGTGCGCCGAGAGAAATGTGCGGAATATGCGTTTTTTTCCCCACATTTCGGACTTTGCGGGGGTGTCTGGGTAATAAATTATGGGGCGATGTGCGCAAATCATACCTCTGCGGATTCCCAGGGGTGTCCTCTTTTCGGAAATGCATGGGGTTCCCTGTTTTCTTTGGTGGCTTGGACACCCGAGGCCCATATCTGTATGTTGTGCCGGTCGGCAGAATGGCTGAGATTCCCCTCTGCAAACAGACTGGGGGTTGCTTGCGTTTTCGGCTTGCCCCTTGCCATGAAGGTAGGTGCACCCACGCATGTGAGGTACCGTTTTCATCGGGACACCTGTGGGAACGCAGGACGGTAGGCCATGTGTTGTTGGGGGCGTGTTTCGATGGGTGCGTCGAGCAAAATGTGCGGAAAAAGCGTTTTTTTCCCGACTTTTCGGACTTTGCGGGGCGGCTGGGTAATAAAATCTGGGGCAATGTGCGCCAATCATACCTCTGCGGATTCCCACGGGTGTCCTCTTTTTGTAAATGCATGGGGTTCCTCGTTTTCCTTGGTGGCTTGGACACCCGAGGCCCATATCTGTACGTTGTGCCGGTCGGCAGAATGTGTGAGATTTCCCTCTGAAAACAGACTTGGCGTTACTTGTGTTTTAGGATTTCCCCTTGGCGGCCAGGTAGGTGCACCCACACATGTGAGGTACCGTTTTCATCAGGACACCTGTGGGAACGCGTGACGGTAGGCCATGTGTTGTTGGGGGCGTGTTTCCATGGGTGCGTCGAGCGAAATGTGCGGAAAAAGCGTTTTTTCCCCACATTTCGGACTTTGCAGGGCTGTCTGGGTAAGAAATTCTGAGCCGATGTGCGCAAAGCATACCTCTGCGGATTCCCACGGGTGACCTCCTTTCGGAAATGCATGGGGGTTCCAGTTTTTCTTAGTGTCTGAAGCACCCCAGGCCTAAATCTGTCGGTTGCCTGCCCAAACCCTTTGGGGGGGATAGCACTGTTTTCAGAATGGCTGAGATTCCCCTCTGCAAACAGACTGGGGGTTGCTTGTGTTTTTGGCTTGCCCCTTGCCAGCCAGGTAGGTGCACCCACACATGTGAGGTACCGTTTTCATCGGGACACCTGTGGGAACGTGTGACGGTAGGCCATGTGTTGTTGGGGGCGTGTTTCGATGAGTGCGCCGAGAGAAATGTGCGGAATATGCGTTTTTTTCCCCACATTTCGGACTTTGCGGGGGTGTCTGGGTAATAAATTATGGGGCGATGTGCGCAAATCATACCTCTGCGGATTCCCACGGGTGTCCTCTTTTCGGAAATGCATGGGGTTCCCTGTTTTCTTTGGTGGCTTGGACACCCGAGGCCCATATCTGTATGTTGTGCCGGTCGGCAGAATGGCTGAGATTCCCCTCTGCAAACAGACTGGGGGTTGCTTGCGTTTTCGGCTTGCCCCTTGCCATGAAGGTAGGTGCACCCACGCATGTGAGGTACCGTTTTCATCGGGACACCTGTGGGAACGCAGGACGGTAGGCCATGTGTTGTTGGGGGCGTGTTTCGATGGGTGCGTCGAGCAAAATGTGCGGAAAAAGCGTTTTTTTCCCGACTTTTCGGACTTTGCGGGGCGGCTGGGTAATAAAATCTGGGGCAATGTGCGCCAATCATACCTCTGCGGATTCCCACGGGTGTCCTCTTTTTGTAAATGCATGGGGTTCCTCGTTTTCCTTGGTGGCTTGGACACCCGAGGCCCATATCTGTACGTTGTGCCGGTCGGCAGAATGTCTGAGATTTCGCTCTGAAAATAGAATATGGGTTACTTGTGTTTTAGGCTTTCCGCTTGGCCGCCAGGTAGGTGCACCCACACATGTGAGGTACCGTTTTCATCGGGACACCTGTGGGAACGCGTGACGGTAGGCCATGTGTTGTTGGGGGCGTGTTTCGATGGGTGCGTCGAGTGAAATGTGCAGAAAAAGCATTTTTTCCCCCACATTTCAGACTTTGCAGGGCTGTCTGGGTAATAAATTCTGGGGCGATGTGCGCAAATCATACCTCTGCGGATTCCCACGGGTGTCCTCTTTTCGGAAATGCATGGGGTTCCCTGTTTTCCTCGGTGGCTTGGACACCCGAGGCCCATATCTGTACATTGTGCCGGTCGGCAGAATGTCTGATATTTCGATCTGAAAACAGACTTGGGGTTACTTGTGTTTTAGGCTTTCCCCTTGGCGGCCAGGTAGGTGCACCCACACATGTGAGGTACCATTTTAATCGAGACACCTCTGGGAACGCGTGACAGTAGGCCATGTGTTGTTGGGGCGTGTTTCGATGGGTGCGTCGAGTGAAATGTGCAGAAAAAGCATTTTTTTCCCCACATTTCAGACTTTGCAGGGCTGTCTGGGTAATAAATTCTGGGGCGATGTGCGCAAATCATACCTCTGCGGATTCCCACGGGTGTCCTCTTTTCGGAAATGCATGGGGTTCCCTGTTTTCCTCGGTGGCTTGGACACCCGAGGCCCATATCTGTACATTGTGCCGGTCGGCAGAATGTCTGATATTTCGATCTGAAAACAGACTTGGGGTTACTTGTGTTTTAGGCTTTCCGCTTGGCCGCCAGGTAGGTGCACCCACACATGTGAGGTACCGTTTTCATCGGGACACCTGTGGGAACGCGTGACGGTAGGCCATGTGTTGTTGGGGGCGTGTTTCGATGGGTGCGTCGAGTGAAATGTGCAGAAAAAGCATTTTTTTCCCCACATTTCAGACTTTGCAGGGCTGTCTGGGTAATAAATTCTGGGGCGATGTGCGCAAATCATACCTCTGCGGATTCCCACGGGTGTCCTCTTTTCGGAAATGCATGGGGTTCCCTGTTTTCCTCGGTGGCTTGGACACCCGAGGCCCATATCTGTACATTGTGCCGGTCGGCAGAATGTCTGATATTTCGATCTGAAAACAGACTTGGGGTTACTTGTGTTTTAGGCTTTCCGCTTGGCCGCCAGGTAGGTGCACCCACACATGTGAGGTACCGTTTACATCGGGACACCTGTGGGAATGCGTGACAGTAGGCCATGTTTTGTTGGGGGCGTGTTTCGATGGGTGCGTCGAGCGAAATGTGCGGAAAATGCATTTTTTTTCCCCACATTTCGGACTTTGCGGGGGTGTCTGGGTAAAAAATTCTGGGGCGATGTGCGCAAAGCATACCTCTGCGGATTCCCACAGGTGTCCTCTTTTCGGAAATGCATGGGGTTCCCTGTTTTCCTTGGTGGCTTGGACACCTGAGGCTCATATCTGTATGTTGTGCCGGTCGGCAGAATGGCTGAGATTCCCCTCTGCAAACAGACTGGGGTTGCTTGCGTTTTCGGCTTGCCCCTTGCCAGCCAGGTAGGTGCACCCACACATGTGAGGTACCGTTTTCATCGGGACACCTGTGGGAACATGTGACGGTAGGCCATGTGTTGTTGGAGGCGTGTTTCGATGGGTGCGCCGAGGGAAATGTGCGGAAAATGCGTTTTTTTCCCCACATTTCGGACTTTGCGGGGGTGTCTGGGTAATAAATTCTGGGGCGATGTGCGCAAATCATACCTCTGCGGATTCCCACGGGTGTCCTCTTTTCGGAAATGCATGGGGTTCCCTGTTTTCTTTGGTGGCTGGACACCCGAGGCCCATATCTGTATGTTGTGCCGGTCGGCAGAATGGCTGAGATTCCCCTCTGCAAACAGACTGGGGGTTGCTTGCGTTTTCGGCTTGCCCCTTGCCATCAAGGTAGGTGCACCCACGCATGTGAGGTACCATTTTCATCGGGACACCTGTGGGAACGCAGGACGGTAGGCCATGTGTTGTTGGGGGCGTGTTTCGATGGGTGCGTCGAGCGAAATGTGCGGAAAAAGCGTTTTTTTCCCGACTTTTCGGACTTTGCGGGGCTGTCTGGGTAATAAAATCTGGGGCAATGTGCGCCAATCATACCTCTGCGGATTCCCACGGGTGTCCTCTTTTTGGAAATGCATGGGGTTCCCCGTTTTCCTTGGTGGCTTGGACACCCGAGGCCCATATCTGTACGTTGTGCCGGTCGGCAGAATGTCTGAGATTTCGCTCTGAAAATAGACTATGGGTTACTTGTGTTTTAGGCTTTCCCCTTGGCGGCCAGGTGGGTGCACCCACACATGTGAGGTACCGTTTTCATCGGGACACCTGTGGGAACGCGTGATGGTAGGCCATGTGTTGTTAGGGGCGTGTTTCGATGGGTGCGTCGAGCAAAATGTGCGGAAAAAGCATTTTTTTCCCAACATTTCGGACTTTGCAGGGCTGTCTGGGTAATAAATTCTGGGGCGATGTGCGCAAATCATACCTCTGCGGATTCCCACGGGTGTCCTCTTTTCGGAAATGCATGGGGTTCCCTGTTTTCCTCGGTGGCTTGGACACCCGAGGCCCATATCTGTACATTGTGCCGGTCGGCAGAATGTCTGATATTTCGATCTGAAAACAGACTTGGGGTTACTTGTGTTTTAGGCTTTCCCCTTGGCGGCCAGGTAGTGCACCCACACATGTGAGGTACCATTTTCATCGAGACACCTCTGGGAACGCGTGACAGTAGGCCATGTGTTGTTGGGGCGTGTTTCGATGGGTGCGTCGAGCTAAATGTGCAGAAAATGCGTTTTTTCCCCACATTTCGGACTTTGCGAGGGTGTCTGAGTAATAAATTCTGGGGCGATGTGCGCAAATCATACCTCTGCGGATTCCCACAGGTGTCTTCTTTTCGGAAATGCATGGGGTTCCCTGTTTTCCTTGTTGGCTTGGACACCCGAGGCCCATATCTGTGTGTTGTGCCGGTCGGCAGAATGGCTGAGATTCCCCTCTGCAAACAGACTGGGGGTTGCTTGCGTTTTCGGCTTGCCCCTTGCCAGCCAGGTAGGTGCACCCACACATGTGAGGTACCGTTTTCATCAGGACACGTGTGGGAACGCGTGACGGTAGGCCATGTGTTGTTGGGGGCGTGTTTCGATGGGTGCGCCGAGCGAAATGTGCGGAAAATGAGTTTTTTTTCCCACATTTCGGAATTTGCGGGGGTGTCTGGGTAATAAATTCTGTTGCGATGTGCGCAAATCATACCTCTGCGGATTCCCACGGGTGTCCTCTTTTCGGAAATGCATGGGGTTCCCTGTTTTCCTTGGTGGCTTGGACACCCGAGGCCCATATCTGTATGTTGTGCCGGTCGGCAGAATGGCTGAGAATCCCCTCTGCAAACAGACTGGGGGTTGCTTGCGTTTTCGGCTTGCCCCTTGCCAGCCAGGTAGGTGCACCCACGTATGTGAGGTACCGTTTTCATCGGGACACCTGTGGGAACGTGGGACAGTAGGCCATGTGTTGTTAGGGGTGTGTTTCAATGGGTGCGTCGAGCGAAATGTGCGGAAAAAGCGTTTTCTTCCCGACTTTTCAGACTTTGCGGGGCTGTCTGGGTAATAAAATCTGGGGCGATGTGCGCAAATCATACCTCTGCGGATTCCCATGGGTGTCCTCTTTTCGGAAATGCATGGGGTTCCCCGTTTTCCTTGGTGGCTTGGACACCCGAGTCCCATATCTGTACGTTGTGCCGGTCGGCAGAATGTCTGAGATTTCGATCTGAAATCAGACTTGGGGTTACTTGTGTTTTAGGCTTTCCCCTTGGCGGCCAGGTAGGTGCACCCACACATGTGAGGTACTGTTTTCATCGGGACACCTGTGAGAACGCGTGACGGTAGGCCATGTGTTGTTGGGGGCGTGTTTCGATGGGAGCGTCGAGCGAAATGTGCGGAAAAAGCATTTTTTTCCCCACATTTCGGACTTTGCAGGGCTGTCTGGGAAATAAATTCTGGGGCGATGTGTGCAAATCATACCTCTGTGGATTCCCACGGGTGTCCTCTTTTCGGAAATGCATGGGGTTGCCTGTTTTCCTCGGTGGCTTGGACACCCGAGGCCCATATCTGTACGTTGTGCCGGTCGGCAGAATGTCTGAGATTTCCTTCTGAAAACAGACTTGGGGTTACTTGTGTTTTAGGCTTTCCCCTTGGCGGCCAGGTAGGTGCACCCATACATGTGAGGTACCATTTTCATCGAGACACCTCTGGGAACGCGTGACAGTAGGCCATGTGTTGTTGGGGCGTGTTTCGATGGGTGCGTCGAGCTAAATGTGCGGAAAATGCTTTTTTTTCCCCACATTTCGGACTTTGCGGGGGTGTCTGAGTAATAAATTCTGGGGCGATGTGCGCAAATCATACCTCTGCGGATTCCCACGGGTGTCTTCTTTTCGGAAATGCATGGGGTTCCCTGTTTTCCTTGTTGGCTTGGACACCCGAGGCCCATATCTGTGTGTTGTGCCGGTCGGCAGAATGGCTGAGATTCCCCTCTGCAAACAGACTGGGGGTTGCTTGCGTTTTCGGCTTGCCCCTTGCCAGCCAGGTAGGTGCACCCACACATGTGAGGTACCGTTTTCATCAGGACACGTGTGGGAACGCGTGACGGTAGGCCATGTTTTGTTGGGGGCGTGTTTCGATGGGTGCGCCGAGCGAAATGTGCGGAAAATGCGTTTTTTTTCCCACATTTCGGAATTTGCGGGGGTGTCTGGGTAATAAATTCTGGGGCGATGTGCGCAAATCATACCTCTGCGGATTCCCACGGGTGTCCTCTTTTCGGAAATGCATGGGGTTCCCTGTTTTCCTTGGTGGCTTGGACACCCGAGGCCCATATCTGTATGTTGTGCCGGTCGGCAGAATGGCTGAGATTCCCCTCTGCAAACAGACTGGGGGTTGCTTGCGTTTTCGGCTTGCCCCTTGCCAGCCAGGTAGGTGCACCCACGTATGTGAGGTACCGTTTTCATCGGGACACCTGTGGGAACGTGGGACAGTAGGCCATGTGTTGTTGGGGGTGTGTTTCGATGGGTGCATCGAGCGAAATGTGCGGAAAAAGCGTTTTCTTCCCGACTTTTCAGACTTTGCGGGGCTGTCTGGGTAATAAAATCTGGGGCGATGTGCGCAAATCATACCTCTGCGGATTCCCATGGGTGTCCTCTTTTCGGAAATGCATGGGGTTCCCCGTTTTCCTTGGTGGCTTGGACACCCGAGTCCCATATCTGTACGTTGTGCCGGTCGGCAGAATGTCCGAGATTTCGATCTGAAATCAGACTTGGGGTTACTTGTGTTTTAGGATTTCCCCTTGGCGGCCAGGTAGGTGCACCCACACATGTGAGGTACTGTTTTCATCGGGACACCTGTGAGAACGCGTGACGGTAGGCCATGTGTTGTTGGGGGCGTGTTTCGATGGGAGCGTCGAGCAAAATGTGCGGAAAAAGCATTTTTTTCCCCACATTTCGGACTTTGCAGGGCTGTCTGGGTAATAAATTCTGGGGCGATGTGCGCAAATCATACCTCTGTGGATTCCCACGGGTGTCTTCTTTTCGGAAATGCATGGGGTTCCCTGTTTTCCTTGTTGGCTTGGACACCCGAGGCCCATATCTGTGTGTTGTGCCGGTCGGCAGAATGGCTGAGATTCCCCTCTGCAAACAGACTGGGGGTTGCTTGCGTTTTCGGCTTGCCCCTTGCCAGCCAGGTAGGTGCACCCACACATGTGAGGTACCGTTTTCATCAGGACACGTGTGGGAACGCGTGACGGTAGGCCATGTGTTGTTGGGGGCGTGTTTCGATGGGTGCGCCGAGCGAAATGTGCGGAAAATGAGTTTTTTTTCCCACATTTCGGAATTTGCGGGGGTGTCTGGGTAATAAATTCTGTTGCGATGTGCGCAAATCATACCTCTGCGGATTCCCACGGGTGTCCTCTTTTCGGAAATGCATGGGGTTCCCTGTTTTCCTTGGTGGCTTGGACACCCGAGGCCCATATCTGTATGTTGTGCCGGTCGGCAGAATGGCTGAGAATCCCCTCTGCAAACAGACTGGGGGTTGCTTGCGTTTTCGGCTTGCCCCTTGCCAGCCAGGTAGGTGCACCCACGTATGTGAGGTACCGTTTTCATCGGGACACCTGTGGGAACGTGGGACAGTAGGCCATGTGTTGTTAGGGGTGTGTTTCAATGGGTGCGTCGAGCGAAATGTGCGGAAAAAGCGTTTTCTTCCCGACTTTTCAGACTTTGCGGGGCTGTCTGGGTAATAAAATCTGGGGCGATGTGCGCAAATCATACCTCTGCGGATTCCCATGGGTGTCCTCTTTTCGGAAATGCATGGGGTTCCCCGTTTTCCTTGGTGGCTTGGACACCCGAGTCCCATATCTGTACGTTGTGCCGGTCGGCAGAATGTCTGAGATTTCGATCTGAAATCAGACTTGGGGTTACTTGTGTTTTAGGCTTTCCCCTTGGCGGCCAGGTAGGTGCACCCACACATGTGAGGTACTGTTTTCATCGGGACACCTGTGAGAACGCGTGACGGTAGGCCATGTGTTGTTGGGGGCGTGTTTCGATGGGAGCGTCGAGCGAAATGTGCGGAAAAAGCATTTTTTTCCCCACATTTCGGACTTTGCAGGGCTGTCTGGGTAATAAATTCTGGGGCGATGTGTGCAAATCATACCTCTGTGGATTCCCACGGGTGTCCTCTTTTCGGAAATGCATGGGGTTGCCTGTTTTCCTCGGTGGCTTGGACACCCGAGGCCCATATCTGTACGTTGTGCCGGTCGGCAGAATGTCTGAGATTTCCTTCTGAAAACAGACTTGGGGTTACTTGTGTTTTAGGCTTTCCCCTTGGCGGCCAGGTAGGTGCACCCACACATGTGAGGTACCATTTTCATCGAGACACCTCTGGGAACGCGTGACAGTAGGCCATGTGTTGTTGGGGCGTGTTTCGATGGGTGCGTCGAGCTAAATGTGCGGAAAATGCTTTTTTTTCCCCACATTTCGGACTTTGCGGGGGTGTCTGAGTAATAAATTCTGGGGCGATGTGCGCAAATCATACCTCTGCGGATTCCCACGGGTGTCTTCTTTTCGGAAATGCATGGGGTTCCCTGTTTTCCTTGTTGGCTTGGACACCCGAGGCCCATATCTGTGTGTTGTGCCGGTCGGCAGAATGGCTGAGATTCCCCTCTGCAAACAGACTGGGGGTTGCTTGCGTTTTCGGCTTGCCCCTTGCCAGCCAGGTAGGTGCACCCACACATGTGAGGTACCGTTTTCATCAGGACACGTGTGGGAACGCGTGACGGTAGGCCATGTTTTGTTGGGGGCGTGTTTCGATGGGTGCGCCGAGCGAAATGTGCGGAAAATGCGTTTTTTTTCCCACATTTCGGAATTTGTGGGGGTGTCTGGGTAATAAATTCTGGGGCGATGTGCGCAAATCATACCTCTGCGGATTCCCACGGGTGTCCTCTTTTCGGAAATGCATGGGGTTCCCTGTTTTCCTTGGTGGCTTGGACACCCGGGGCCCATATCTGTATGTTGTGCCGGTCGGCAGAATGGCTGAGATTCCCCTCTGCAAACAGACTGGGGGTTGCTTGCGTTTTCGGCTTGCCCCTTGCCAGCCAGGTAGGTGCACCCACGTATGTGAGGTACCGTTTTCATCGGGACACCTGTGGGAACGTGGGACAGTAGGCCATGTGTTGTTGGGGGTGTGTTTCGATGGGTGCATCGAGCGAAATGTGCGGAAAAAGCGTTTTCTTCCCGACTTTTCAGACTTTGCGGGGCTGTCTGGGTAATAAAATCTGGGGCGATGTGCGCAAATCATACCTCTGCGGATTCCCATGGGTGTCCTCTTTTCGGAAATGCATGGGGTTCCCCGTTTTCCTTGGTGGCTTGGACACCCGAGTCCCATATCTGTACGTTGTGCCGGTCGGCAGAATGTCAGAGATTTCGATCTGAAATCAGACTTGGGGTTACTTGTGTTTTAGGATTTCCCCTTGGCGGCCAGGTAGGTGCACCCACACATGTGAGGTACTGTTTTCATCGGGACACCTGTGAGAACGCGTGACGGTAGGCCATGTGTTGTTGGGGGCGTGTTTCGATGGGAGCGTCGAGCAAAATGTGCGGAAAAAGCATTTTTTTCCCCACATTTCGGACTTTGCAGGGCTGTATGGGTAATACATTCTGGGGCGATGTGCGCAAATCATACCTCTGTGGATTCCCACGGGTGTCCTCTTTTCGGAAATGCATGGAGTTCCCTGTTTTCCTTGGTGGCTTGGACACCCGAGGCCCATATCTGTACGTTGTGCCGGTCGGCAGAATGTCTGAGATTTCCCTCTGAAAACAGACTTGGGGTTACTTGTGTTTTAGGCTTTCCCCTTGGCGGCCAGGTAGGTGCACCCACACATGTGAGGTACCTTTTTCATCGGGACACCTGTGGGAACTTGTGATGGTAGGCCATGTGTTGTTGGGGGCGTGTTTCGATGCGTGCGCCGAGCGAAATGTGCGGAAAATGCGTATTTTTTCCCACATTTTGGACTTTGCGGGGGTGTCTTGGTAATAAATTCTGGGGCGATGTGCGCAAATCATACCTCTGCGGATTCCCACGGGTGTCCTCTTTTTGGAAATGCATCGGGTTCCCCGTTTTCCTCGGTGGCTTGGACACCCGAGGCCCATATCTGTACGTTGTGCCGGTCGTCAAAATGTCTGAGATTTTGCTCTGAAAACAGACTTGGGGTTGCTTGTGTTTTAGGCTTTCCCCTTGGCGGCCAGGTAGGTGCACCCACACATGTGGGGTACAGTTTTCATCGGGACACCTGTGGGAACACGGGACGGTAGGCCATGTGTTGTGTTTGTGTGGTTTTCATAACGTTTTGACCCATTTGCTGGTGCCCTTTGTCTCACAACCCTTTCTTTTCCCAAATGTGACCTACATTTAGTCGCTGCTTTAGCCACCATACACTTTTGTAACCTGCACAAGTCACCTACCCTTGAAAAGGTCTGCCTGTGCTCTTTCAAAAAATGTATGGGTGCCGTTCCTCACCACGTTGGTTTTCCCAATTTACACATGCTAAGTGCGCCTGGTCAGGCCGTGAGCGTAAAACTCCTGTGTACCATGGCTCAGTGTTTGGCTTGTGGTATTGCTTGTTTTGTAATAACACTACAAAAATGGTATGCTCTCCTAACTGCAAGAGTCGGGGGAATGTAGTGGAGCATTGCTTTTCACAAAATTCATAGAAGCCATTGCCGTACCAAGCCATACACATACCTTTTTTTCAGTCATTTTCCCGCTTTTCCCCCATTCGATGGCAGTTTCCCCTACCTAGTTGTTGCCTGACCTATGCAAATCACCCCTTCCTAAACTTGGACTTTTGTCCACTTTTCAGAAATATATGCCTTTCTGTCCTCCAATTTGGCTTTCCTGCCCTTTTCTTCCATTCCGTCCATGCATGTCCAATTGGCAAAAATGGCAAAAATCGCTTACCTCTCATAAAACGGTTGATAACCACATCAAAATATTTTTTTTTCCATTTCCACTCAACCTGTTCCTGAAAGCCACAAAATTGGGGAACTCATCACAGCAAACCATTTGTTCCTAGCTCTTACAAGGAAAAAAACACAGGCTTCTTTGTACATCATTTTATTGGCATTTTTTGTAAAAAACCCAAATTTTCGCACTTTTTCCTTATTTTCTCTCACCGCCCTACAGCAACCTGGGATTCCTGGATGGCGTTACGACCACCTACATGTGGGAAACAAAGGAGCCGAATTTGGTCGAGATATCTCATGTAACAAAAAAGTTACAAGCCATTGAATGGCCACATACCAAAATCACCAAAAAATGCCCTGGCACTGGGGAGAAATACCCATGGCACTTAAAGGGTTAAGGCGTATTATTGCTTGAAATGGGTGAACTGTTTGAATTATGATGCTCTCATACAAATTGAGTTGTTGCAGAGGTTTTGGTAGTGGGGACATTTATTTGTGATAGCATATGAAGGAGTTTTGTTGTTGACCAGCTTTGTAGTGCAGTAACTGCAACATATGAGGGTTTTACTTATTTGGTATTTGTTTTCTGATAAAAGGTAGAGGGCTAATTCATACCATTTGGAATCTTCATTGTCTTCTATTTTGTATGTTACATCTATAGTTTTTGCGTTCCTTTTGTAAAACATTCTGCGGCAACACACACACACATGGTTTGGTACTTCAGCTGATGCAATTTTAAATTTTAGTATTCCTTTTTTGTATATGTGTGATAGAAGGTTGCTATGTGCAGAATTGTTGCTAGTCTGTTCTAAAACTATTGGATTTTGGAAGTGGCTTTCACTTCCAAAATATTTTCTCTGGATACGGTCGGTTTCTTCTTGTAGGTATTTGGATGTACCATGTACAAGAGTGTTATTTAAATTGGCTAATTCTAAAGCTGGACTTTTAGCTTAGTACAGTTTATAAACTAGATTTCTTACATTTGAATGATGTATTTATATCCTTTTGATATCATGGAAGGTGCTTTTGCAAATAGGTCCTGAAATGCAGGATAATGAATGTCCTTGTAGTCCTGTATATTTGTGCACTGGACAGATATCCATATTTTGCAGCACTTTCATTTTACTTTTGTCTTTACCTTTCACATACTGATTGAGGAACTGATGTAAAGATTTAAAAGATTTGTTATGAATGTCACACATTGATGTGCACGGCCATTTGTATACTGGACGGTCTGGTTCAGTCGAATGGAGAGGTAATTCTGAGTTTTCAGGGGATACTTTTGTAAGCAGTGTTTCTTGTTCCATGATGGTATTATTTATTTTTTCATACCCTCGTCCACTGCTTTGGATGGCAATTGTGTTTGTTTGATTTTGTTTGTATGCTTCTTCATTAAAATATGGTTCTGTGGTTGTTGTGTGACTCCATTTACCTCCACAAATATTTAAGAAGTTATTTTTGTTGACATTCCATTTATTGATAAGTTTCTTTTGAAGTTTAGTACTTAGTTTTGTTAGTGGTTTCATCCTATTTAACACTAAAATAAATGACTTCCTTTTGAGAAGGATTGCACTGTCTACGAGAGCTTGTAGGATTAATTTTCTACGGTATGTTTTAAGGGTGGAGCATGATTTCGGTCCTCTTCTTATTAGATTTTGAAGGACTCTGTGGCGAAACATTTTTGCTAAAATACTTTTTTTACTATGTGTTCTTGTTCCTTTATCGGGATTAATAGGCGCATTGTTAGCAGTACTGGTAGCTGATTTTTTGTAAATTCGTGCCACATTTTGATAGAGGAGCCACAGTGTTAGTAGTTGAAGCTTCCTTTGTTTTGCTAAACAACTGTATTAGCTGTTTTGCTCCAACATTCTCTCCAAACTCTGCTACAGATGGATGCTTACAATTGCTTGTACAATGGGAGTAAGTGGTGGCTCTGAAAAGAGCCTTTCGGTGGTGTTTTGTGTGTTTCAAAAACTGTGGATTTGAAAAAATGGATTGCCAAATAGGTGACTATGAATCCAAAAAAGGTTGCAATGCATGTTGTACATTGCGGAGAAAAATCAGATTGCCAGCATATGTGAGATGGACTCCATCTCTGCGAAAAAATGAAAGTGCTGCAAAATAAAATGTTTTCATTGTGGAATGAGGATATGCCAACATCTTTTAGAAAGGCACAAACAGCCTTATTGACATTGTGCCTCGCTTTCTCTATTTGTGGACTAAATGCAGGAGAATGCAGCCATATTTGTCTTTGTTCAATACGGGAAAAAACTATTTGGCAATTTGGAAACATGTCCATGACCTTTGCACGTCCTTCCTTCATTGCAAATTGCAAAGGAATTCCAGAGACATGGCCTAAACTGTTTCCTCTACAATGAATGATAATTATATCAGGATAAAGCTCTGTCTGTAAATTAGCACAGAGAGGTATCAAGTCCATCCACCTCATTCCATGCACGCCATGCCAGTGCACTTCCACATGAGGAAATCCAAGATCTGCAGATAGACCGCAACTTTCTGCATACACCTTCAACCAATGTATCCATGAGTCTTCCAAAATCCAGATAATCTGTTTTCGAGCACACAGAGCCATGGCTGTCTGGTCTACTATCAGGGAAAAGACATTTTCACTAAATTTCTCCTTTCAGAACAAACCCACTGAACTTTACTGACCAATCCCTACCTTCGCACAATCTCATTTGCATGCGTCTCCACCCCAGAATCCCTGTTGGTAATACGCGCTGCCTGCAGACTACCGCCATGTCCGCGGACACGTAGAGGATCAGAGCGTGACGACTGTACATTTAAATATTATTCCCTTTTTCCCCTTCTAGGAAAAGACACGTGTTTTTTTATTTTTTTTTGGTTGGGCAGATGCCTTACAGACACCTGTTATTTTCTTTTTTTTGGGATATTGTTTCTTCTTACTTTACTCCTACAATCATTACAGAACCTTCTCCAAAGCAAGCCTTACATTCCAAAAGAACATGGCATTTCCCAAAGAAGATAACGCAACACCATCTGCTTCAAAATAAGCCGCATTACTGGGAACAATGTTCTTGTGGCTGCAGAAAAACATACAAGCTCGTAACATGAAGACACGCATGCAGCGATTGATGTTACATCTCCCAATACTTTGATCAGGACAGAAAACAGAACTGTTGTCCCATTTTCCTCCAGGGAGTAAGCCAGAAAAAATTACTTTCGCAGTTGGAAAGATGTTAATGACTGCTTGCACCAACTGTTCCAAATCTTCCAACAAAGTACGTGAACTCACGTAGCCCAAATGGCAAGCACCGTAGTGCAAAAGTACCACATGGGGACTTGTCATCCTACGCATGTCTCTACAAACTTGGAGAATCGCTGCAACATTGCGATCAGTCTCAGCGCTCCACACCACCTCCACTCCTGTAACATCAAAATTGTGTGCCACATGCCTACTTTCGGAATAGTGCTGTAAACCATGGACAAAAATATCTCCAAGCACCAAAACCCTGACTGTCTCCACCTCTGCCATCTTCAGTACACGTACAGTCTTTCGACACAAAAGAACAATGTGAACATCTGATTGGCTGATGCCTACAGTCCCCTTCCCATGCTGGATTTGCTGGAGAACCATGTATGTGGGACGCCCTACCTGCAGACAAGCGCTGTCTACGTGCGGCAGATAACTCTTAGCCAGTCCTTCTACCATTTCCACATCACTCGCAAATACATTCCATCATTGTGGCACAGCTAAGCAGTCAGACAACCATCCACCAATCACATTCAACATCTCTACATTTAACTCCGTCATCAAAATTTCGCACTTCAAATGTACTATTGATCACTCTGAATGCAAGTCGCATATCTTTGCAAAGCACCTACTTCAAAAACTACTGTTCAAGTGTCACATATTTCTATGTACAGCTCCATGCATGCGCACATGCATGAGTATAAAGTACAGGTATGCATATTTTAATCAGAGAACATGTGCAACCCTTATGATTTCATTTAAACAAATTAATGCCACTAAATCTGCATAGCCAATACATACCAACGCTCCCCCTTTAAGTGCAAGACTTTTTCATTGACAAACCGCACTACTTCTTACTGTCTCCTGCATAACCTATTCATACGTAACAACCCTCCCTATTTCGCGCGAAACTCGATTTTCCATTAGAAAATGTCACAATTTTTTACTGTGTACCGCCTACATTAATGCTACTTCCAATACGATCGTATGAGAAAAATAAACGCTCCCGATAGCTTTGGTGACAGGGGCTCCTGGTTTTTCGGATTCGTACTATGAAAGTAGTGACATTTTTCCATTCTTCTATAATGACCTATCACTTACAAACCTCTCTGCTATGGACAACACACCTTAAAAAAAAGGCATTTTCATCAACTAAAAATTGTACTCATTTGCGAATCAGGTTCAACTAACATACTGCAAATAACATACAAAGGCAGCACATAGTGAAGTGAAATGCACACATGCACTGTGTTGAGATATAAAAGGAGAATACTCTGACGAAAGATGCAAAATTAACGTGTACAGTAACATCACTGCTTTAAACACACAAAGTAACTAACTTCTTCTTTTTACAAATGCAGTGAAGACTACTCTCCTGAAAATCAACAGCATCTACACTGAAAACGACATATCCGAAGAAACCTGGTCATTCAGCAAAAAAAAAGTAAGTACAGTACTACCTTTCTATTCTTACTGTTCCTCAAAGGGACTGTGTGGGCTATTTATATAATTTGCGCACCAAAACAAACATTGATTTCTGAACCATTCTACCCACAAATCCCCAACCATTAAAGAACGAATAACAGGCAGAATGGCTCAAAGATCCCTGTGTTTTTGGATCTCAAATAACATACAGAAGCCTTAGAATGTTAGTACTAGTAAATAAATAGATGTTTCAATTTTATACCATTACGTTTACTAATAATGCTCACTTTGTACTCTCATCTGAAGCACAGTGTAGTAGTATACAAACAGAAAAATAGCCTTCCAAACTCATTGTAACTGCTCAATGCACATTCACACACCAACATAAAGAGCTAGCCCATCAAACTCATGCACGCATACACACAGAACACATACATTGTACAAGCAAATTTGATGTCGTGGGTGTTAGTCTTAGCAGTGCACGGTGGTGGCGAGAGTTATGGTTGCTTAGCTTACCATAACTGGTGAATTTCAGGGGTTTTTCGGTTTTACTTGGAACCATAACGTCCCTTTAACAACGTTTTTTCACTGAATTTCATAGGTTTTTAGTAGTGCAACTTAACAATAATAATTCTGACTTTATGAACATATAATATGGAACATACTGAACCCCCTCTACTGAATTTGATGTCTGCGAACTCTTTTAATGTCCGCGGACATGTTTGGACAACAGCACCACTACAGAAAAACTCTGGGGGGTATGTTTAATTGTTATATCATAACATATGAACATTTCACAAATTCACAAACCAGCACACATACACATTATATGTAGTAATACATAGGAAGTGTTACCCATATATGTAACACACTAACCATTCATTTAAATACACTATTTTCTAAAATGGAATATACCAAAAGAAGAAAGATAGGCTTCCAACATAATTACCTCATAGAAACTCCACAACCAAGAACAACAGCAGATCTACAGACCACTCAGAACACATCTTACCAGAAATAGTAAGTTTACTACATTTTACTCATATGTTTGTAAACTTTCTGTATTAGATACAAAAAACATTGATATTATGTTTTTTTTTTTCTCACAAAAATGTACAGTACTCTGGAGTGGCTAGAGAAGCATTTCCCACATGAGGAAATGTCAGAAGATAGTGAATCTAATGGTAGACACTTTACAATATAAACCAATTAATTATTATTATTTTATATACATTTAACATATATATATATATTTGTACAGAGCATACCAAAATTGAAAGTACTACAGAAAAAGCTTTAGTGGAAAAGACTCTTCACAACATACAAGAAAAAATGGACCTACTGTTGGCAAACTTTAATAATTTAAAAAACTTTGTGGAGGATCATTTTAAACAAAAAACTGTGTACCATTGTCCCACATGTAACTTTCCCCCTTCACCATATCCCAGTCAAATATCCCCAAACCCTCTCCATGAACCAAAACGTTTTGATGAGACTTCGATCCATTCTTCACCTCCTATAAATCCTGTTCAAACCCCTAATTCTCCTGTTTTTGTTTCAGTTTCTGCCTCACCTTCTCTTTCATAAATTTATTATACATTTAAAATAAAGTACAATTTTTATATTGTATTCTAGTTCATTTCTTGTTGTTTTTAAAAAAAAGCAATTTAGGTGTCCGCGGACAGAGCGGGTGTCCAGAATGTCCGTGCAGAAACTGAAATGTATGTGTCCGAAGAACACTATACCTGTCCGCACTGTTTGCTAGCAAGTTGAAACTGTTCTAAGAACACACGCGCTGTCCTGAAATGTTCGTCAATGGACGAAATGTGGGTGTCCTAACGATGCTGTCTGTATTGTTCGCTGGCAAGATGAAAGTGTTCTTAGAACATATTATGTGTCCTGGGATGTTCGTAAATAAACAAAATGGGAGTGTTCTGAAGACACTATACCTGTCCGTATTGTTCGCTAGCAAGTTGAAACTGTTCTAAGAACACACGCAGTGTCCTGAAATGTTCGTAAATAAACAAAATGGGGGTGTCCTGAGGACGCTATGCCTCTCCGTATTGTTCAGAGGCAAGTTGAAACTGTTCTAAGAACACAAGCTGTCTCCTCAAATGTTTGTCAATGGACGAAATGTGGGTGTCCTGACGACGCTGTCCGTATTGTTCGTTGGCAAGATGAAAGTGTTCTTAGAACATATTATGTGTCCTGGGATGTTCGTAAATAAACAAAATGTGAGTGTCCTGAGGACACTATACCTGTCCGTATAGTTCACAGGCACGTTGAAACTGTTCTAAGAACACAAGCTGTCTCCTGAAATGTTCGTCAATGGACGAAATTGGGGTGTCCTGAGGATGCTGTCTGTGTTGTTCGTAAGCAAGTTAAAATTGTTCTAAGAACACAAACTGTGTCCTAAAATGTTCATAAAGAAACAAAATGGAAGTGTCCTGAGGACGCTCTGCCTGTCCGTAATGTTCGCAGGCAAGTTGAAACTGTTTTAAGAACATATTATATGTCCTATAATGTGCGTAAATAAACGAAATAGGGTTGTCCTTAGAACACTATACCTCTCTGTAATGTTTGCATTCAAGTTGAAACTGTTCTAAGAACACACGCGGTGACCTGAAATGTTCATAAATAAACAAAATGGGGGTGTCCTGAGGACGCTATGCCTGTCCGTATTGTTCGCAACCAAGTTCAAACTGTTCTAAGAACAAACGCCTGTCCGTAACTGTTCGTTTGACGTATGACGCACTTTAATTACTTCAGGACCTGAACAACGCGCATGCGCAAAACACTGTCTGTGCATTTGGTGTCCTGCGGACAGCCGCTCCCTTCGTGGACATGGTCGCGAAGCGATCATGTGACCGCGCCCATGCTGATCGTGTGTTCTGATTGCGGATACTGTTTGTGTCCCCGAACAATTTAAAAGTACATTTTCAAGTAATCCACAATATTTTTCAATGAAAACTCACCATAGCACACGTCCCACATACTAATCCTGAGTTTCTACATACTTTTGAAACTTTTTGAACCTTTTTTTGTGTTCGATCTGTCCGTGGAGAGCGCGCATGTCCACGAACCGCGTACAAGCACCCCTATAAAAGACCACGCCCTAGAGCTTATTCTCATTGTGCTTCTTGCTATACTACAGAGCACACTGAATTTTACTGCCAACTGCAGATTTCCATCGAGAACCTGATGGCATCCATGGCTCCACTGCTGTCATCTGGTGCTGCATCTGCCTCAGCACCACCCCCACCCCCTCCACCACCACCACCTCCCCAAGGGCCTAAAGAGGGTAACAGGAGTGAGGATGCAGAGGAGGAAGAAGAGGATGACGAGGATGAGGTAGTTGAACTCCCTACTACCCGCACTCGGTGTGAGTCGTGGGTGTGGTGGTTATTTACCATTCATGGGAATGGTCCTAAGGCACGTGCAAACCAAGTCACCTGCAACGAGTGCAAAATGGTACTCAGTCGCGGGAGGCCTGGTTCATACAGCTTAGGGACCACAACCATGACGCGACACCTAAAGTCATTCCACAGTGGGGCCGTTTGCAAGGTTGTACCTTGCGAGGAGCGTAGCAGGTTGACTTCCTCTACTTCATCCTCCGTTTCTGATCCTGTCACCACAAGGAACACTCCTATGGGACAGCATATTCCTCAAGCTGCCTCACAGGCCATACACAATGCTGATGACCCTTACCTTTCGAGGGTCACAGTTGTGTGTATGTACTGCGACACAGTACTCTGCAGAGGGGAGAGACTTCGAAGTGCTTTTGAGAATATCGTCTCAGAGCACGAGAAGATCTGCTCACTACCCAAATAAAACCCACTCTACATCTTCCTCTCTCAGCTCGCCCTTTTTTATCCCTGTGGTTGGTGTCCCCCCCTTACCCTTCTTCCCCTCCTCTCCTGGTGTGTCTTGTATAAAAAACCAAAAAAATATAAAACAAAAAAAATAAAAAATAAATAATGCTCTTTTCAGAGCTGCCTTTCACAGTTCAAAAATAGAAGTGAAAATAAATGAAGCAGGGCCCTGTGTATTTTTTAGAGGCCCGAGGACAGTCCGCGGACATCTAAAATTTTGGGGTGCTGCCCTATCATAACCATTGCAGTTTTATCTGGGAGGAAGTGGTGGCTCTGAAAAGAGCCTTTTGGTGGTGTTTGTGTTTGAAAAATTTGAAATACTCAACACCTACTACAAAATGGATGCTGTAATTCTAAAAAAGATCGCAATGCATTTTGTACATTTCTGAGAAAAATCCGACTGCCAGAATAAGTAATATGGACTCCATCTCTGCGAAAAATGTATGTACTAATAAACATAATATTTTCATTGTGAAAAGAGGACATGCCAAAATCTCTTAGAAAGGCACAAACAGCCTTATTGACATTGCACCTTGCTTTCTCCATTTGTGGACCAAATGAAGAAGAACGAAGCCACATTTGTCTTTGCGCAATCCGTGAAACAATTACTTGAGAATTTGGAAACATGTCCATGACCTTCCCAAGTCCTTCTTTCATTGCAAATTGCAAATAAATTCTAGACACATGTCCTAAACTGTTCCCTCCACAATTAATTATAATTATATCTGGATGTTGCTCTCTCTCCAAAGTAGCACAGAGAGGTAGTAAGTCCAACCACTTCATTCCACGTACTCCATGCCAGTGTACTTCCACATGTGGGAATCCAAGATCTACAGCTAGTCCACAGCTTTCTGCATGCACCTTCAACCAATGTATCCACGAGTCTCCCAAAATCCAAACAATCTGTTTTCTGAAACACACAGCCATAGCCATCTGTTCTTCTCTCAGCAAAAAGAGTATCTGTTAAACTCTCTCCTGGCACAGCACACCCACTAAACTTTCCTGAACAATCCCTTACTCTGCTCATTCTCATTTGCATGGCTCCCCAACTCAAAATCACTGGATGCAACACCCGATGTCCGCGGACTACCGCCATGTCCGCTGACATATCATAACATGGACAGCCCTTCTACTATGTCCACTTCACTCTCTGTGCCATTCCCTCATTGGATGTAGCTAAGAAGTCACATGACCATCCACCAATCACATACAAGACCTCTACATCTAACTGCATCATCATAGATCAGCACTGCAAATGTGCTGTTAATCTCTCTGAGTACAAGTGTCATTTCATTGGAAAGCACCTTCTACAAGAAATACTGTACAAGTCTCCAACATTTCTACTTGCAGCTGCATGCATATCCTTATGCATGAACACAAACTACAGGTATGCATATTTTCTGTAAAGTACATGTACAATTCTTCTAGTTTCATATAAACAGATTAACTGACTTTTAGCTTGTATAATCTATAAAATGAACTTACTGTCTTTTTTCCATCTCCTAAAATCAACTGTCACTTACAAACCTTTATACTATTTAAATTATTTTTACACACACATATTCAAAGCATGTTGAACTAACATATTTTAAATAAAATATATAGAGCGCATATAGTCAAACAAAATTGAATGCACACACTATGTTCAAATCTCAAACAACAATACTTGTACAATAACATAAACATTGTTTTATTTATTTACTTACTTATATTTATATAGCGCAAGCAGCCCATGACATTGAGGCACTGTTACTTGAAAGAGCTTAGTTACAGTAATAGTGGTATTCAGTGGTACATTATGAAGTCCACAAGGCATAGTAAAGATATTTTGTTTCCTACATTTAGTCATTACAATACAGTTTATTCATTAAGAACATATCATATGTATTCAACTGGTGCGGCATATCTTATGTGAATAAGATAGTTTTCATGGTTTTTAAGAAGGCGCTGAGGATGTCTGTTGAAAAAATCAATGTCTAAATGAAAAACAGTGGTATATACAAACAGAATTACTAATTTTTTTCTTTTAAAATTGCAGTGAAGACCATTTCCCTTTGAAGTACAAAGAACAACTAAGAAGAAATTTGCTCATTTTAGAAAAAATGTAAGTTGAACACCACCATAATATTTGTATTAATACTCAACAGCATTGTAAGGTTAATTCATGCTATTTCTGTGCCTAAAAATAGAGATTGTGCACCATTCTGTCCAAAAATCCCAATTTCTTAAACAGAGATTTACAGCCAGAATGGCCCACAAATTCCTATTTTTCAACATACAAATGACCCAACTCACCCGCTAGAATTTTGATATTATAGAACAAACAACTGTTTTAATTGTATAGCATTAGATTTACTATTTGTACTTCTCCACACCACTAGCTTACTTTTTTCTGTCATCTGAACCCCAGTTTAGTAGCACATAAATTCAAGAATACCCATCCCTACTAGTTATAGTTGCCCAATGCACAATCACACACCATTACATACATCTTTATCATCTTACTCGAACACTCATGCACACAGCACACATACATTGCAGAACACCCCAACCCATACCTTCTTTATTTTTTTCAACAGACCCTAAAGAATGCCTACCAAAAATCAAGTCTATAGAAAGCAACGCAGAAGCAGAGCAAATGAAAATAAAAGTGTCCAACATAAGCATACATCTCTAGCAGAATTTGTAAAAATAAGTTCAAACAAAACAGCTAATACAGTCATTTAGAGAAACAAAAGAAGTTTCAAGTACAGAAACTTTGCCTCCTCTATCAAAATGTAAAACGAACCAGAAAACAATTAACAAAAAATCAGCTATCACTACAGATAAAACTGCTACTATAAATCTAGATATAGTGCAAATTAAGCATACCAAAAAAAGTATTTTAGCCAAAATGTTCCATCACAGAGTCCTTCAAAATCTAATAAAAACAGGAGAGAAACCAAGCTCAACCCTTAAAACCTATCGTAGGAAATGAATCTTAGAAGTGTTGATAGTGCAATTCTTCTCAAAAGAAAGTTATTTATTTTAGTGTTAAACAAAATGAAACCACTAACAAAACTAATGACTAAATTACAAGAAAGACTTCTCAATAAACAAAATGTCAAAAGAAAGAACTTCTTAAATATCTGCGGAGGTGAATGGAGTCACACTACAAGCCCAGAACCATACTTTAATGAAGAAGCATACAAACAAACGCAAACAAATACAATTGCCATACATAGCAGTGGTCGAGGTTATGAAAAAGTTAATGATACCATAATGGAACAAGAAATACTGCTTACAAAAATATGCCCTGAAAACTTAGAACTAACTCTCCATTCAACTGAATCAGAACGTCTAGTATACAAATGGCCATGCACGTCAATGTGTAATATTCCCAAAAAATGTTCAAGTCTTTACTCCAATTCCTCAATCAACATGTGAAAGGCAAAGACAAAATCAAAATTAAACTACTGCAAAATATGGATACCTGTCCAGTGCGCAAGTAGACAGGACTACAAGGACATTCATTGGCTTTCATTACAGGACCTACTTGCAAAACCACCTTCCATGATATCAAAAGGATATCAACCCATAATTCAGCTATAAGAAATCTATTCTATAAACTGTACTATGCTAAAAGTCCTGCTTTAGCACTAGCCAATTTAAATAACATTCTTCTACATGGTACAGAAAAAGACCTACTTGAAGAAATCGACTATATCCAGAAAAAATATTTCGCAAGTGAAAGCCACTTACAGAATGAAATAGCTTTAAAGCAAATTAGCAACAATTCTATGCATGGCAACCTTTTACTACACACATACAAAAAGAAATACTAAAATGTAAAAGTACATCAGCTGAAGTACCAAACCATGTGTGTGTATGTTGCCGCAGAACTTTTTATAAAAGTAACACAAAAACTATAGACCTATCATACAAAATAGAAGACAATGAAGATTCTAAATGGTTTGAATTAGCTCTCTACCTTATAGTAGAAAACAAATATGAAATAACTGACCCCTTAATACTTTGCAGTTACTGCACTACAAAACTTGACAACAACCAAACTCCTTCACATGCTATCACAAATACTTTGGAATTATATCCACTACCAAAACCCCTACAACAACTTAATTTATATGAGAGCATCATAATTCAAACAGTGCACCCATTTCAAGCAATAATACGCCTTCAACCAAAAACAGCCAACATTACCTCCCTCGGAATAAGTGAAAGGTATTCGTGCAAAAGTAGTGTATTTACCATTAGATCTAAAAGAAAATGTGCACACTCTAGGAGTGCAACGTCCAATGGAGCAATCTTTAATTATCTTAGTAAATGAAGTGCCTACAAAAGATAAAAAAATATGGCAACAGCTGGTAGATTTACATAAAGTTAGACAAGCCGTGCAATATCTAAAAGAGAATAATGAATACCACAAAGAAATTAATATTGAAGAAAACTTGAAGGATACAACTGAAATAATTCAAGAGACACAAGAAGCTGGTCAATTTGAGCTCCTAGATCCTGCTACAATATCAAATACTTTAGACCATTATACAATTCATCCATTGCACTCTAATGACACCATAGAAGATGCACTAGAAACGTACCAAATGCGTCAAACAAAAGGATCACCAATCAGCATATGGGAACAAAGTATAGAAGCACGTGATTTTCCTCTACTCTTTCCTACTAGCAAAGGAGGAAGGTACGATGATAGACCTATTCAAATATCAGCATCAGAATACTGCTCATTACGGATGTATTCTGAAGATCCCAGATTTAGACAAAATGTGGAATACATATTCCACCTACTCTTTGAAAATGAACTAGCAGCTTTATGTTACGGAGTTGCACACACATTAAAATCAGGATCCCACTTTCAAAATATGTCAGCTACACAATTATTACAAAAAGTGCAACAAAAAGATGAGGTTTTACAATCAAATATTACAAATCTATTAGCAAATATGCATGGTACTAAAGAGTGCTTGTTTTGACGTCATGGAGATGTACGTTGTATGATCAGAAACCTTGGCCCACCCACTTAGTTTGTTATATTAAGTTGTGCAGAATATGCATGGGAAGATTTACATGATTTCCTACGCATATCAAAAAAAAACAAAACAAACATTGATATACTAACACCTGGAGAACTTTGTTCTCTGGATCCTGTTAATGTTTCAAGATATTTTCACAATCGCTTCATTGCTATGCTACACTTTATTTGTAATAAAACTGTTCCTCCAGTTGGAGAAGTGCAACACTTCTTTTGGAGAAAAGAATACCAAGCCAGAGGAGCACCTCATATCCACATGCTTTTATGGATTAAAGATGCTCCTAAATTTGGTCAAGACAGTGATGCCACTGTTTTACAGTTTATTGAAAAATATGTCACTTGTGAAATTCCATCAGAAGCCACAAATAGTGATCTTCATGCACACATTTTACAATTTACACACAAATGTGGAAAATATTGTCGTCTCAAATACAAAAACAAAGTACTACACCAAATGCTGCTTTGGTTTCCCTAGACCGGTTACAAATACAGGTCAAGTGAACAACCTCATGTCTTCATTTAGACATAGTGTTAAAGGTAAATCACCTAAAAATACATATTACATAAAAAGAACAGTAGAAGAAAAATATATCAATGATTACAATGCAATCATTGCCCACTTATGGAATGCAAACATAGATGTGCAGTACATTGCAGACAATTCCACTGCAGTTGCATGATATGTTATAGCATAATTACCCAAAGCAGAAAAAACAGAGCTCCAAGACCTCTGGAATGACCTGTGATCAGACAACACAGTGTCTCAGAAATTATACAGCTCGGGCATAAAAATGCTCTCCCATAGAGAATGCGGATCCTATGAAGCAGCAGATGGTTTAACTGGTACTGCATTGTATGGTAAATCTGAAAATATAGTATGGCTGAGTCTTGGTCCTGCTAAATCTAGAAAAATAGTTCTAAAATCATATGAAGATATAGAAACAATAGCCAAACATGATCCCAACAGCCAAGACATTTTAGAAAACAATGTATTGGACACAAACTACCCAAACAGAAGTAACACTTTGGAAACCATGTGTCTATACCACATAGCCCAAAACTTTACATACAAAAATAATATAAAACTCGATGAAAAAAAAAGGTAAATACAGAGTGACAAACTGTAGAGGCAGCTTAGTAAAACTCACTAAACTAAATTTAATTAATCATATCAAATTGTCATTAAAGACTCCTCAACATAAAGAACTATATTACATGTCCCTGATACAACTCTTTAAACCATGGAGAAAAGAAGAAGAAATACTAGGTAACTATGACTCATATGAAGACGCGTTCAAAGCAAATGAAAGCACTATAACTGATGTAAACCTTATGCAGTACAAAACAATGTTGCACAATGAACAGCAACACGAAGAAGAACTTCATGCCCAACTAGATAAGGACACTCCTGACAGTAGTCAACCTTCTGTAACAGGAAGTCAAGAACCACTGGGAGAACCACTGATAACAAATGAGGCAGAACTAGCTATGACAGAAGTAGAAAACACCAACAGGGTAATTCATAGAATATCGCAGAAAAGTGTCGCAAGCGGCTGGCGCAGAGTCTCCGCGTGCGATTGACTGCGCCAGGCATGTGCGCTAAAACTGATTTCCGCGCACAGCGTATTCATGGATTTTAGGCTTCCAAACCAGCCGTGGCGCAGAGAATCGCAGCGACCCTGCAGCAGCGCCAGTAACGCCCCCAAGAACGCCCTCGCGCAAGGAAAAGCCATCAAAATCGCTAAATCATCGCAAAGGGCTGCGCTAACCCTGGACCAGTTCACCGGGCTGGCAAACAGCAAACGCCAAGCGGGGAACGTGTATTGCAGGGGTGCGCGGGAAGTTCCACACGCGACTGGCCCCATGCAAGCAGGGTACGTGTATTTCAGGGGTGAGCGGGAAGTTCCACACGCGATTTCAGCAGGGTACGTGTATTTCAGGGGTGCGCGGGCAGTTCCACACGCGATTTCTGTAGGGTACGTGCATTTCAGGGGTGCGTGGGAAGTTCCACACGCGAATGGGCCAGTGCGAGCAGGGTACGTGTATTTCAGGGTGCGCGGGAAGTTCCACACGCGATTTCAGCAGGGTACGTGTATTTCAGGGGTGCGCGGGAAGTTCCACACGCGATTTCTGCAGGGTGCGTGCATTTCAGGGGTGCGCGGGAAGTTCCACACGCGAATGGGCCAGTGCGAGCAGGGTACGTGTATTACATGGGTGCGCGGGAAGTACCACACGCGATTCCATCAGGGTACATGTATTTCAGGGGTGCGCGGGAAGTTCCACACGCGAATGGGCCAGTGTGAGCAGGGTACGTGTATTACATGGGTGCGCGGGAAGTACCACACGCGATTCCATCAGGGTACGTGTATTTCAGGGGTGCGCGGGAAGTTACACACGCGAATGGGCCAGTGCGAGCAGGGTACGTGTATTTTTAGGGGTGCGCGGGAAGTTGCACACGCGATTTCAGCAGGGAATGTGTATTTCAGGGGTTCTGGGGAGTACTACACGTGAATTGGCAATGTGGGTCCTCCCAGGTGTACGCTCCACAACCTCCACGGCCCCTGCAGGCAGCCCACACCACGGGGGACTACCCTGCACCCCTGCTCATGTCCCGCAGGCAGCCCATCCACCATGGGCATGCCCCCCAGCCAACCCACATGTCACCTTGCACTACTGATCAACAATGCATGTCTCCCACCACCCCCACCCCCCAGCACTGTGGGGCACCTGCCAGCAGGCCCCCACTCATGTCTCCCACCACCTCCACCCCCCTGCCACCATGGCCACCCTCCAGCAGGCCCCCACTCATGTCTCCCACCACCCCCACCCGCCAGCAGTGCAGGGGCAGCCTCCAGCAGGCCCCCACTCATGTCTCCCACCACCCCCACCCCCCTGCCACCATGGGGAGCCCCCACCAGGCCCCCACTCATGTCTCCCACCACCCCCACCCCCCAGCAGTGCAGGGGCAGCCTCCACCAGGCCCCCACTCATGTCTCCCACCACCCCCACCCCCCAGCAGTGCAGGGGCATCCTCCACCAGGCCCCCACCCATGTCTCCCACCACCCCCACCCCCCTGCCACCATGGGCAGCCCCCACCAGGCCCCCACTCATGTCTCCCTGCACCCCCACCCCCGAGGAGTGCAGGGGCAGCCTCCACCAGGCCCCCACTCATGTCTCCCACCACCCCCACCCCCGAGGAGTGCAGGGGCAGCCTCCACCAGGCCCCCACTCATGTCGCCCACCACCCCCACCCCCCAGCAGTGCAGGGGCAGCCTCCACCAGGCCCCCACTCATGTCTCCCACCACCCCCACCCCCCAGCAGTGCAGGGGCATCCTCCACCAGGCCCCCACCCATGTCTCCCACCACCCCCACCCCCCTGCCACCATGGGCAGCCCCCACCAGGCCCCCACTCATGTCTCCCTTCACCTCCACCCCGAGGAGTGCAGGGGCAGCCTCCACCAGGCCCCCACTCATGTCTCCCACCACCCCCACCCCCCTGCCACCATGGCCACCCTCCAGCAGGCCCCCACTCATGTCTCCCACCACCCCCACCCCCCAGCAGTGCAGGGGCAGCCTCCACCAGGCCCCCACTCATATCTCCCACCACCCCCACCCCCCAGCAGTGCAGGGGCATCCTCCACCAGGCCCCCACTCATGTCTCCCACCACCCCCACCCCCCTGCCACCATGGCCACCCTCCACCAGACCCCCACTCATGTCTCCCACCACCCCCACCCCCCAGCAGTGCAGGGGCAGCCTCCACCAGGCCCCCACTCATGTCTCCCACCACCCCCACCCCCCAGCAGTGCAGGGGCATCCTCCACCAGGCCCCCACCCATGTCTCCCACCACCCCCACCCCCCTGCCACCATGGGCAGCCCCCACCAGGCCCCCACTCATGTCTCCCTGCACCCCCACCCCCGAGGAGTGCAGGGGCAGCCTCCACCAGGCCCCCACTCATGTCTCCCACCACCCCCACCCCCCTGCCACCATGGCCACCCTCCAGCAGGCCCCCACTCATGTCTCCCACCACCCCCACCCCCCAGCAGTGCAGGGGCAGCCTCCACCAGGCCCCCACTCATGTCTCCCACCACCCCCACCCCCCAGCAGTGCAGGGGCAGCCTCCACCAGGCCCCCACTCATGTCTCCCTGCACCCCCACCCCCGAGGAGTGCAGGGGCAGCCTCCACCAGGCCCCCACTCATGTCTCCCACCACCCCCACCCCCCAGCAGTGCAGGGGCAGCCTCCACCAGGCCCCCACTCATGTCTCCCACCACCCCCACCCCCCAGCAGTGCAGGGGCATCCTCCACCAGGCCCCCACCCATGTCTCCCACCACCCCCACCCCCATGCCACCATGGGCAGCCCCCACCAGGCCCCCACTCATGTCTCCCTGCACCCCCACCCCCGAGGAGTGCAGGGGCACCCTCCACCAGGTCCTCACAATCCCCAATCATGTGCGTAATGGTCAGTCTCCACAGCCAAAAAGCCCTACCAAGTAACCCATTCACCCACATGGAAATGGAAATTACATGTTACACCCCCAATGTTCATGAAGCTAATGAACCCATGTCCATCACACACAATGGTTGCAATTGAATGGGAAAACACCCAACATGACATGCATGAAACCAATGAGATGATACCACACAGTGAAGTATGGAAACAAAATTGTATTGAACAAAATAAAGAATGCTAAAGAAAGGAAACAAGCTACAATGTGAATGAGAAAAAATAAGCTTGCTGTCTGTATAAAAACCAAAAAATGCACATCAGAATCCCAAAAAATTTTGTCCAAAGTCAAATGTAAAAAAATCTCCATGCAACAAAGAACTATGTAAAAAACTACCAAGGGTCCATGAGCCCAACTGAACAAAGGAAACCTACTAAAAAACCAACCTAAAAATCAACTATATACAAAAAGTGGAGCAGTGTCCGTCGACTCCAAATCATAATAAGAAACAAAGGAAACCTAAAACTAAAGAACTATATACAAAGGCGGGGGGCAAGTCCAGCGGCTCACTCTGTGGTGTCCCGGGCCAGGGCATCATCGAACTCCTGTTCGATGTCCCGGAGGCGGTCCAGTTCCGTAGCCCCGAGGGTCCGCAGGGACGACGCCGTGTCCTCCTCCAACCCCCTGCGGATTGCCTCGAGGCACTCGGCCCACCTCAGGGCCCTCCGCATGGAGTTCTCCGCCCTGACCATTGTGAGCCGCGCCTCTTCCGCCCGCCGCCGCTCCGCACCTATGGCGTGGCCCAACCGCTGCCACACAGAAGACACTCTCTGTCCTGGGTCCCCCTGCCCTCCGGCCGATGCCTCCCCCTCCGATGTCGAAAGCCCCGAGCCTTCATGGCTCCCACCACGTTGCTGCTGCTGCTGCTCTGCCTCTGCCCATGCACTGCCTCCTGCTGCCTGCACATCCTCCGCCGGCTAGGGTGCAGTTGTTGATGTGGCCACCCCTGCTGGACCTCCGACTCCCGACTGTGGCAGGGATGCCTCCTCCACCAGCCTGGCCGCACTGTCAGAGGCAGCTCCACAGGGCACCCAGGTGACTGATGGGTGGGAAGATGGCACAGAGGACGACTGGCGCGTAGGGGGTCCAGTTGAGGAGGGGGTCGGAGCAAGCCCCATCAGAAGGAGGAATCCGGCCTGGGTGACCTGTCCCAGCAGGCTGACGTGGTCAACGAGCCATTCGAGATGACTCGCAGTCTCTTCATGAAAAGACTGCAGGTCACCTCGCATGGCCCGTTGATGCAACGCCACACCAGCCAGGACAGGCTCAACCCGGACCTGGATGGCCACGTCCGCAGGCAGAGGAAGGCCAGTTGACATCAGCTCATCCCCTGCCTGAAAATGGGTCTGGACGTAGGCATCCCTGCTGGTGCAAGATGATGCAGGGACAGGATCGGGGACAGTGTTGCACACAGGCACCTCCGCGGCGGCCTGTGCTGCCTCCTGTCCCTGGTCCTGCACTGCACCACTAGCACCAGTGGGATCCCCACCTCCAGACCCCATCCCTGGTGCTTGCACGGCCTCCTCCTCCACCAAACCCCCCACCAACCTGGATGACTCCGTGCCATCTTCCCCTGTTGGGCCCTGTGGGGTCCCAGCTGCCCCTTCTGCTGCGGAGGAGTCCAACTGCAACCTCCGCCTCTTGGACCTCCACCCGGCAGCTGCGGCCTGGGACGCGGCACCGGACTCCTCACTCCCCGACGAGATGACAACACGGGAGGGGAGCCGGGCCTTGCGTCTCCGGCTGGCGGTCGGATCCCCGCCGCTGTGCTCCACAGCACCTTCTCCGCCCTCTTCATCAGTTGACGCTGCAGAGAGGGAGAAACAAAACACAGGCATCAGGGCACTGTACAATGGACACATACACACATGACAGTTGCACATGAGTGGCATTGGCAAACCTCAGACATGTCATCACAATCCCCAACACACATGTCATTGCAACTCGCACACATGAGCCATACCACAGCCATATCGCAACTGCCACCACCATCCCTATACATACAACTGCATGAGCAGCCAAAGGGGAGCCAGACATCACATGCAACACAGGAAGTGCACCACACATGTATACACACCACCACACTTGCATGCATGTCTACACCTCTGCCAAGTGTCGCACTGTTTAGACGGGCATCCATGTCACAGCTGCCAATCAGGCTTACACATACCGCTGTCACATGCATCCATGTTGCATCACTGTTGCACCCTTGTCAAATACACACACATGCACATGTACACAGTGCTCGTACATGCAGCCGAAAACAACATACATGCCTGACATGACGGACATGTCTACTTACATACACATTCATCCAAACATGTGTGCACGCACAACTGCATTTGCTATGCAAGCCTACACACACAAGCACCATCCATGTCTCACACATCACAGCCCTCGCATGTGTCAGCCCCACGGCCCTGTACACCCCCACCCATACTCTACCCCATACAAACAGATGTGCAACCTGCACAATACCGAATTATCACCACACGCACTGCTCACAATCAGGATGCATGTACACTCACCGCTCGACTCCAGACGGGTCTGCTTCTCCAGGACCTGGACGTGGAGCGCTGGGGATATGCGTTCCAGGACCCCCATCTGTTCTTCCGACAACTGGCCCCGGCACCCCTTGGCATCCGGTGCCTTCAAGAGGCGCCGGGCCTTGTTCAGGGTCCTGGACCTGAAGTCCTCCCAGCGCTTCCTGACATGTTGTAAGTCCCGGACTGCCACCCCCTCCGCGTTGATGGCAGTCACGATGTCAGTCCAGATCCGAGTCCGTCCTTCCTTGTCGGCGCGGGAACTTCTGAAGAGGGCATCATACTGCCCCAGGACTTGCTCCACCAGGACACCAACTTCGGTGGCACTGAAGCTGGTGCCCCTCTGCCTCTCTGGCCGGGGGTTGTCAGTGGTCACAGATGGTGTTTGCCCCGACATGACAACCCCAGAGGCAGGAGTGGGTGGGCAACTGGGTCCTGGGGCTGGGCAGTGGAGCGATGGAATTCCAGTCGGGAGTCTTCGGTTCCAGCAGGGGTGGTCACAGCAACAGCACCCCTGGCTGATGTGCAGGCAGCAAATGGCAGTGCACGTGGGCAGCAGGCAGTCAGGCAGCAGCAGATGGCAGGTGGGAGCGTGCTCGGGGCTCTGGGGGGCAGTAGTTCGGCCTTCTGGGCAGGAGCGTGGTCTTCCGTGTGCTTACGCGTGGCCAGCTTGGTACGGAGTGATTTGGCACGTGAAAATCCTGCACCTCAGCGTGAAAATCGCGGAAAGGCCCTTAGCGCGTAAGCGCGTCAGCACGCATACGCGATTCTATTGGACCAAAAGCCCTCAGTGCGTAAACGCGTCTGTGACGTGACCCGCACGGGTGTTTCCCACACAGCACGTGATGACAGAGCACACGTGGAAAGACTGCACGTCAGAGTGTCATCGCGTGTAATTGGACAGCACGTCAGAGTGTCATCGCGTGTAATTGGACAAAAGTGCGCGTACACGCGATTGGCCTATGTACGTGTATATCAGGGGTGCGCGGACACTTACACACGCAAGTACGTCAGCGCACCTGTATCCCGGGGTGCGCGGGAATTTCCACACGCTATTGGACTGGGTACTGGATTTCAGGGGTGCGCGGGTCACACGCTCGCCTACAACACGCGCAAAGCATAAATTTGCGCGCTAACAAAAGAACAAGCGCAGACCCAGGATGAACATACCGTTCCTAGCAGCAGTGGGCATGGGCTACCAAAGGAGGAGGAGGAGGATAGTCAGGGCCAGAATATTCACACCCAGAACCAGCCTTTTCGGGATGCCTGATGACCAGGTGCATGGGAGGTACAGGTTTCCACCACACATTATACTGGACCTGGTGAGTGAGTGGGAGGATGACCTCACATCACCCACCCTGTGCTCCCAAGCACTCAGCCCCCTGGAGAAGGTCCTCAATGTACTGCACTACTTAGCCACTGGATCATTTCAGCGGACAAGTGCCATTGTGGGTGGTGTATCACAGGCCACCGAGTCACGCTGCCTACACCAGGTCTTGAACATCATCACTGCACGCCCATCAGTCCGCAGGCACATATACCTGCCCAGAACACCTGCAGAAAGGCATGCTGCCGCCCTGGATTTTTACGGTGTGGCACGATTCCCCAAAGTGCTAGGTGCCATAGACTGCACCCATGTGGCTCTACGTCCCCCCAGGGCATCAGAGCACATCTATAGGAACCACAAGCACTGGCATTCCATCAACGTGCAGGTAGTATGTAATGAAAAGGGAATCATCACCTCAGTATATGCCAACTATCCCGGGTCAACCCACGACAGCTTCATTTACCGAATGTCCACCCTAAGCCGGGACCAAGAAGCTGGGCGGCATGGCGATACATGGCTGCTTGGTGAGTATGAATGCCACTGCACATGCATGCATGTCAGATACTGAGCAAGGTCACAACCCCACCAATGATACCAATCACCACCTCCACAGGGGACAGTGCCTACCCTCTCAGCCCCCACATGATGACGCCAATTCGGAACCCCACCACGCCACCCGAGGTAAGATATAACACAGCCCACATTACAACCCGGGGCATAGTGGAGCGCACATTTGGAGTGCTAAAGTCACGCTTTCGCTCCCTTGACCGTTCTGGCGGCCAGCTGTTGTAGGCTCCCCCAGTAGTGTGCAGGATCATAGTGGCAGCATGTGTCCTGCACAACGTTGCAACACGCCGGGGCCTGGCCGTGGACATGGTGGTGGCCCCACATCCCCAACCACATGCACAGCCGCTGCGCATGGGAGGGGATAGGGCACGGGGGGAGGCAGCCCGTACACAGCTAGTGGCTAATTACTTCATATAGAAATCACACCCCTGTGGAGTGCACACTGCCCTGGCACATTCCATCTGACAATCAATGATGACTCAACCTGACACTGATCCTGAATGTCTGGAGAATGAACCGTGAATACCATATCAGCCTGAGATTGTTCACCTGGAAGTGTCACAATGTGTGCATCCCTACCCACACAGACACCACCAATGCAGTTTTGCGAAGTTACACATTCAAGCAGCTAAAATGAATACCCACTTGCTAAATGCAACAAGAGGACAGTGCCATGTCAGCCAACCCAACCCCAGCACCCCCACACAACACACCGTGCCATGTCATGCTATTTGCAGGTAAACAAAGTAATCCCCACAACATGACACTAGTGTCACCATGTACAGTGTCCCTATTAGAAACTTGCAACACCTGAAAAGCTCACAGTAATGCCGGACCAACAACAAACTTGAGCACGTACTACCATTAACATGACATCACAAATGTTAAATATTAGTAGTCTCACCACCTGGAAATGCCTGCACTCCCACCACTACCAACTGTGCAGTGTTGGCGCCATGTAGAGTTGTAGGTGCACTGCTGCCAACATGGACCCCATCTCCAGACTAGAGGTCCTTGTGTAGACATGAGGAAGGGACCTGCAAATTGGGAGGTAGACACAGAAGATGAGTTACACATCAATGCAACATGCAGTGTACAACACAACAGCAATATGCACTAGGAATGTATACACAGTATCGACTACAGACTGCCCACACAGCTCATGGGAGTCCAACGTCACTGTGTAATTCACTGTCACTTGGGCACACCCTTTGCAAGCCCATGGAAACGGGAAGCAGGAGGGTTGTGTGTGACTCAAACCCAAGCATCTGAACCAAATACATTACAAGCCTGCATGTGCCCAGCCACAATTCAGCGTATGCCCACAGGAACCACGGATGCCAACAAATCGTCCCCAAAAAATAGGGAATAAAATAAATAAAAATAAAAATAAAAATAAAAAAAAATAAAAAATGGCCATTGATGGGCCCGGGGGGGGGGGGGTTGGGGAGGCCATCCAGGAGGTCCGAGGACAGGATGCACACCAGAACCCACCTGCGTGGATCCTGGGAAAATAAAACACCTCCATGGGCTCATGGCCCACACGGCTACCCTATTGTGGGAGTATCACTGCTGTCGCTATTATCACCCTGTGCAGCTGCATCCGGAGGTGTTTGCACTATGGGAGGCAGCCCACGCAAGGCCCTAGTCTGCTCCTCCATGGCTGCAAGCATGCGGGTGTGGTAGGTCTGGTTCTGGAGGATGAGTGTGCGGAGGTCCCCATGCAACAACTCACGGGATGCCCGGACCTCCGCCCTCGTTGCGTGCATCTCAGCTGAGAGCGTACGGGTGAGACGCTCCAGCTGCTGTTCTGTCCTTTGGTGTGTTGAAGCCTCAAGCTCAACAAGAGTCGTCCTGAGGTGAAGGAGCTCCTGCCTCAGGGCTTCCCTGTGGCCCTGGGACTCAATGGAGATGGCCTCCTGCAGAGTCGCCAGTGCCGCCCGCCTGTCCCTGTTGAACCCCAACATGTCCTCCCTGTGTGACTGGCAGATGGAGTCGGTTGCCTGCTCTAGTCGCTCCATCAGCCTTTCAGGGGGGACAATGGAAGTGGCCACCCTATCCATGGCCTAAGCCATCATCTCGGATGATGCAGCCTTTTGGGTTGCCATACCGTAAATGGATTGCTCCCATGCGGTATTGCCAGGTGGCGTACGGCCACCACGTCGGCGGGCACCACACCTGTCTGGGGCAAGGCGAACTGCGCCTTGCTGTGCCGGCACTGCCTGAGGCTGCAGGACTGCATTCCCCCTCTGATCTGCTGGCCCAGGAACAGGATCAGATGTCGCGGAGTGTGACTCTGCATCCGTAACCACCAAAGGCGTAGCTGCCAACACTGACATCCCCATTGAGGGTTCTGACCCTGGTGCAGGTGGGTGAGACAGAACAGAATCCCTCCCTGGAACACTCACCTGCGACGGCACATAGGTCTCATCCGAATCAACACCTGAGTACAGCTCGGTGGAGGTGCAGCCAGAGACACCCCTTGAGAGCACGACCTGCAGCACTTGTGGGTTCTCACCCACCACCACACTACATCCCTCACTGGTGGTTGGTCGGCCCTCAGACCCCTCCTGGGTCTGCACCATCTCCACAACCCCAGCAGTATCAGGTGCGTCTTCCCCTGCAAAGACATAAAAACAAAGAAATGGAAACAGGCATTAGCACCATGGCACACAATGAGGGCTGAGAAGCAAGAGAACCAGTACTTGATTGACACATGTCCCACATGACTAAAACCCTCCCATGCATGCACCCTCACTGCGTATGAAGGGCAGGCAAATGGCACACACTGATGACACCAAGATGGAAGATGAACACATTTTCTGCATGCTGCCTGGCAGTGGCATCACACATTGGCCTGTGATTGCCAGGTGAAACACACATGCCATCACACAGATGGCATGTACCATTGCTATTGAGTGAAGATGGAGAGGAGGGCAGCGCCTATTCATTCAGTCCAGTTCCCGCATGTAATAGCTTTTCTAATTCTAACAGGTCAGATTTTTCACCTGGAGCTGCCAGTCTGAAATGGTCCAATTGCACAGGGACATGTGTGAACAAATGATATCCAGGTAACAAATTCACTCCACTTTACCATAGCCATGTCAGACGTGTGACTAGTGGACAGCGACATGCCTAGTAAAAGTGGTGGAATGCAAACAATCTGACTGAATAAACAGTGAAAAATAAGCAACAATGTTGTGGCAAGGTGACACTTCAAGGGCAACTGGCGTGCAGTTGGGCTAGATGTCTACTGTTGACAGAAGGGATACTGCTATGGCCAAATGCAGCTGCGCAGGATGTATTGCATGAAGCACATGGCTGACCCATACGACTCAGGCGCACACACTCTCACCTGGCACACAAACAGAAGCCCTCACACACACACCATGCACATGGATGACACACACATGCATGTGCACTCACCGGACAATGCATCGTAATCAGCCAGATCTCCCACGCCTTGGATCTGTTCCTCCGTGACGTAGGTCCCAGCGACTGACTCATGTGGAGTGAGTTCCATGTCTACTACTGGAGACCCACCTCCAGTCACTAGAGTTGCGGCATGACTTGAGGCCAGCTTACTCTTTGCCCTGCGCTTTAGGTCATTCCAGCGCTTATAGCAATCATTGGCTGTGCGCCTCACGATTCCAAGGGCACTTACGATGTCCGTAACAGTCTGCCAGTGTGCCTGGCGTTGTGCAGGTGTGGTCTTGGATCCTGCAACAATGACCATCTCGTAGTCATGTGCGGACACATACTCGACAAGTGCATTCAGTTCGTCATCCGTGAAGCTGGGCTTCCTGGACGGGCCGGACTGTGTAGCCGTGTCTGGGCCATCAGCCTGTGCCGGACGAGCACTCTTCCTCTTCCGCTTGGAAGGTGGTGGGGATCCTGAGTGTCCTGCACCCCTCTGGACACTAGGGGCAGGAGCCCTGGTGGACTCTGTATGAGGAGTGTGGGATTGCACACTTAGCATGGGAGTTGGTGCAGGCATTGGCTCTAGTGTGATGGTGTCAGGGGGAATGTCAGCAGCATGGACTAGGACCGACACTGTCCTGGCTGGGTGTGTGAGGGCTGGGGTGGATGGAGCCGCAGCTGCCCCTGCAGCCTCTCCGCCCTGCCTACTTGGTGCAGCAGATGACCTTGCTGCCCCAGATGCACATGGCATGGTGACATCAACGTGCACCAGCGCACGTGTCATAGGCCTGCTGACCTGGAAGTCAGCCATGGAGTCAGCCAGGTCTGGTGCCACAATGGGCTGGTCCAACAAGGGCTGAGCATGGATGGTGTCAGCCACATCAGCCTCAACGGGAGGGGTGGGGGGGGATTATGGGTGCCCTTGACTGGTCCTCCACACATGGGGGGACAGGCTCACCCTGCAAGTAACGACCACATCCCCTACCGGATCCACCACGGCCACCACTTGTGGCTCTTCCACCTTTGCCACCCTTACGGAATCCTCGCCTCCCAGCCATGGCACTGATGTAAATGTGCGTATGGGAGTGGCTGTAAACTATTGTCCTGGGCAATTGGGGGTCAAAGGGGTTGGGTACCAGATGGTAATTGTACCCTAGTGCTCTTGCAAGGCTGATTGTAACCCCTGGGGAAAGATGACGGGTCACGCTACGCACAGGAGCCCCAAAAAAGGGAGATGACGTGCACGCAACCCCTCCTAGACCACGTGTGCAGAAAGAAAAACCTGCACTACGCTGTGGCACCCAGTAACACAAGAATGAACGTATGCGTGTCACACGCAGCCTAGAATGACCTCTGAAGGGGTAGGCTACACACGGGGCAAGCACAGATGTTAGATACGTGCGTGACTCACCGTCTGCCTGGTAAACAAGCGTGTAAAAGGAGCGCGTTTGGTTGGCAACACCCCCGCCAAAAGAAGATTTGTACGCTGTCTGAGGAGACAGGACAACAGTAGAAGGGAACACTGTTTGAGGGAACAGGCCCAGGTAAACAAGTAAAAGAGAAAAAAGAGAAAAAGCTGTCAGAGGTAACAGGGAATACGAACTTGAAACGCCGTGAAGTAAATCGCTTGTGAAACGACAAGAAGTACAGAATTCACCCACTCGCTCTCCACGAAAAGCACGTACAAGGAAATGGTGTTCTACACGTACCATTTATACAGGCCCACACGTCCTGCGTCACTTACGCGGCGTGTACGCGCTAGGGCCATTTCCACCAATTACACGCTTTGTCACTTATGAGTGTAGGGCCATTTCCACCAATTACACGCTTTGTCACTTCTGCGTGTAGGGCCATTTCCACCAATCACACGCGATGAGACTCTGACGTGCTGTCCAATTACACGCGATGACACTCTGACGTGCAGTCTTTCCACGTGTGCTCTGTCATCACGTGCTGTGTGGGATACACCCGTACGGGTCACGTCACAGACGCGCTTACGCGCTGAGGGCCTTTGGTCCAATAGAATCGCGTATGCGTGCTGACGCGCTTACGCGCTAAGGGCCTTTCCTCGATTTTCACGCTGACGTGCAGGATTTTCACGTGCCAAATCACTCCGTACCAAGCTGGCCACGCGTAAGCACACGGAAGACCACGCTCCTGCCCAGAAGGCCGAACTACTGCCCCCCAGAGCCCCGAGCACGATCCCACCTACCATCTGCTGCTGCCTGACTGCCTGCTGCCCACGTGCACTGCCATTTGCTGCCTGCACATCAGCCAGGGGTGCTGTTGCTGTGACCACCCCTGCTGGAACCGAAGACTCCCGACTGGAATTCCATCGCTCCACAGCCCAGCCCCAGGACCCAGTTGCCCACCCACTCCTGCCTCTGGGGTTGTCATGTCGGGGCAAACACCATCTGTGACCACTGACAACCCCCGGCCAGAGAGGCAGAGGGGCACCAGCTTCAGTGCCACCGAAGTTGGTGTCCTGGTGGAGCAAGTCCTGGGGCAGTATGATGCCCTCTTCGGAAGTTCCCGCGCCGACAAGGAAGGACGGACTCGGATCTGGACTGACATCGTGACTACCATCAACGCGGAGGGGGTGGCAGTCCGGGACTTACAACATGTCAGGAAGCGCTGGGAGGACTTCAGTTCCAGGACCCTGAACAAGGCCCGGCGCCTCTTGAAGGCAGCGGATGCCAAGGGGCGCCGGGGCCACTTGTCGGAAGAACAGATGGGGGTCCTGGAACGCATATCCCCAGCGCTCCACGTCCAGGTCCTGGAGAAGCAGACCCGTCTGGAGTCGAGCGGTGAGTGTACATGCATCCTGATTGTGAGCAGTGCGTGTGGTGATTATTCGGTATTGTGCAGGTTGCACATCTGTTTGTATGGGGTCGAGTATGGGTGGGGGTGTACAGGGCCGTGGGGCTGACACATGCGAGGGCTGTGATGTGTGAGACATGGATGGTGCTTGTGTGTGTAGGCTTGCATGGCAAATGCAGTTGTGCGTGCACACATGTTTGGATGAATGTGTATGTAAGTAGACATGTCCGTGATGCCACACATGTATGTTGTTTTGGGCTGCATGTATGAGCACTGTGTACATGTGCATGTGTGTGTATTTGACAAGGGTGCAACAGTGATGCAACATGGATGCATGTGACTGCGGTATGTGTAAGCTTGATTGGCAGATGTGACATGGATGCCCGTCTGAACAGTGCGACACTTGGCAGAGGTGTACACATGCATGCAAGTGTGGTGGTGTGTGTACATGTGTGGTGCACTTCCTGTGTTGCATATGATGTCTGGGTCACCTTTGGCTGCTCATGCTGTTGTATGTGTATGGATGGTGGTGGCAGTTGCGATATGGCTGTGGTATGGCTAATGTGTGCGAGTTGCAATGACATGTGTGTTGGGGATTGTGATGACATGTCTGAGGTTTGCCAATGCCACTCATGTGCAACTGTCATGTGTGTATGTGTCCATTGTACAGTGCCCTGATGCCTGTGTTTTGTTTCTCCCTGTCTGCAGCGTCAACTGATGAAGAGGGCGGAGAAGGTGCTGTGGAGCACAGCGGCGGGGATCCGACCGCCAGCCGGAGACGTAAGGCCCGGCTCCCCTCCCGTGTTGTCATCTCGTCGGGGAGTGAGGAGTCCGGTGCCGCGTCCCAGGCCGCAGCTGCCGGGGGGAGGTCCAAGAGGCGGAGGTTGGAGTTGGACTCCTCGGCAGCAGAAGGGGCAGCTGGGACCCCACAGGGCCCAACAGGGGAAGATGGCACGGAGTCATCCAGGTTGGTGGGGGGTCTGGTGGAGGAGGAGGCCGTGCAAGCACCAGAGACGGGGTCTGGAGCTGGGGATCCCACTGGTGCTAGTGGTGCAGTCCAGGACCAGGGACAGGAGGCAGCACAGGCCGCCGCGGAGGTGCCTGTGTGCAATCCTGTCCCCGATCCTGTCCCTGCATCATCTTGCACCAGCAGGGATGCCTACGTCCAGACCCGTTTTCAGGCAGGGGATGAGCTGACGTCAACTGGCCTTCCTCTGCCTGCGGACGTGGCTATCCAGGTCCGGGTTGAGCCTGTCCTGGCTGGTGTGGCGTTGCGTCAACGGGCCATGCGAGGTGACCTGCAGTCTTTTCATGGAGAGACTGCACATCATCTCGAATGGCTCGTTGACCACGTCAGCCTGCTGGGACAGGTCACCCAGACCGGATTCCTCCTTCTGATGGGGCTTGTTCCGACCCCCTCCTCAACTGGACCCCCTACGCGCCAGTCGTCCTCTGTGCCATCTTCCCACCCATCAGTCACCTGGGTGCCCTGTGGAGCTGCCTCTGACAGTGCGGCCAGGCTGGTGGAGGAGGCATCCCTGCCACAGTCGGGAGTCGGACGTCCAGCAGGGGTGGCCACATCAACAACTGCACCCCAGCCGGCGGAGGATTTGCAGGCAGCAGGAGGCAGTGCACGGGCAAAGGCTGAGCAGCAGCAGCAACATGGTGGGAGCCATGAAGGCTCGGGGCCTTCGACATCGGAGGGGCAGGCATCGGCCGGAGGGCAGGAGGACCCAGGACAGAGAGTGTCTTCCGTGTGGCAGCGGTTGGGCCACGCCATAGGTGCGGAGCGGCGGCGGGCGGAAGAGGCGCAGCTCACAATGGTCAGGGCGGAGAACTCCATGCGGAGGGCCCTGAGGCGGGCCGAGTGCCTCGAGGCAATTCGCAGGGGGTTGGAGGAGGACACGGCGTCGTCCCTGCGGACCCTCGGGGCCATGGAACTGGACCGCCTCCGGGACATCGAACAGGAGTTCGATGATGCCCTGGCCCGGAACACCACGGAGTGAGCCGCTGGACTTGCCCGCCGCCTTTGTATATAGTTCTTTAGTTTTAGGTTTCCTTGTTTTTTCTTATGATTTGGAGTCGACGGACACTGCTCCACTTTTTGTATATAGTTGCCTTTTAGTTAGGTGTTTTTTTAGGTTTCCTTTGTTCAGTTGGGCTCATGGACCCTTTCGAGTTTTTTACATAGTTCTTGATTTGATGGATTATTTTTTTACATTTGACTTTGGAGGTAATTTTTTTGGATTATGATTAGCAGTTCTTTATTTTTATGCGGACATGCAGCTTGATTTTTTTTACTTCCCATTGTAGTTTGTTTCATTTCTTTAGCATTCTTTCTTTTTTTCAATACAATTTTGTTTTCATGCTTCACTGTGTGGTATCATCTCATTGGTTTCATGCATGTCATGTTGGGTGTTTTCCCATTCAATTGCAAACATTGTGTGTGACGGACATGGGTTCATTAGCTTCATGAACATTGGGGGTGTGACATGTAATTTCCATTTCCATGTAGGTGAATGGGTTACTTGGTAGGGCTTTTTGGCTGTGGAGGCTGACCATAACGCACATGATTGGGGATTGTGAGGACCTGGTCGAGGGTGCCCCTGGTGGCTGGGGGGTGGTGGGAGACATGAGTGGGGACCTGGTGGGGGCTGCCCCTGGATGCTGGGGGGTGGGGGTGGTGGGAGACATGAGTGGGGGCCTGGTGGGAGCTGCCCCTGGATGCTGGGTGGTGGGGGTGGTGGGAGACATGAGTGGGGGCCTGGTGGAGGGTGCCCCTGCACTGCTGGGTGGTGGAGGTGGTGGGAGACATGAGTGGGGGCCTGGTGGAGGGTGCCCCTGGTGGCGGGGTGGTGGGAGACATGAGTGGGGGCCTGGTGGAGGGTGCCCCTGGTGGCTGGGTGGTGGGGGTGGTGGGAGACATGAGTGGGGGCCGACTGGAGGGTGCCCCTGGTGGCTGGGTGGTGGGGGTGGTGGGAGACATGAGTGGGGGCCTGGTGGAGGGTGCCCCTGGTGGCTGGGTGGTGGGGGTGGTGGGAGACATGAGTGGGGGCCTGGTGGGGGCTGCCCCTGGATGCTGGGTGGTGGGGGTGGTGGGAGACATGAGTGGGGGCCTGGTGGAGGGTGCCCCTGCACTGCTGGGTGGTGGGGGTGGTGGGAGACATGATTGGGGGCCTGGTGGAGGGTGCCCCTGGTGGCTGGGTGGTGGGGGTGGTGGGAGACATGAGTGGGGGCCTGGTGGAGGGTGCCCCTGGTGGCTGGGTGGTGGGGGTGGTGGGAGACATGAGTGGGGGCCTGGTGGAGGGTGCCCCTGGTGGCTGGGTGGTGGGGGTGGTGGGAGACATGAGTGGGGGCCTGGTGGAGGGTGCCCCTGGTGGCTCGGTGGTGGGGGTGGTGGGAGACATGAGTGGGGGGCTGGTGGGGGCTGCCCCTGGATGCTGGGTGGTGGGAGACATGAGTGGGGGCCTGGTGGAGGGTGCCCCTGCACTGCTGGGTGGTCGGGGTGGTGGGAGACATGAGTGGGGGCCTGGTGGAGGGTGCCCCTGGTGGCTGGGTGGTGGGGGTGGTGGGAGACATGAGTGGGGGCCTGGTGGAGGGTGCCCCTGGTGGCTGGGTGGTGGGGGTGGTGGGAGACATGAGTGGGGGCCTGGTGGGGGCTGCCCCTGGATGCTGGGTGGTGGGGGTGGTGGGAGACATGAGTGGGGGCCTGGTGGAGGGTGCCCCTGCACTGCTGGGTGGTGGGGGTGGTGGGAGACATGAGTGGGGGCCTGGTGGAGGGTGCCCCAGGTGGCTGGGTGGTGGGGGTGGTGGGAGTCATGAGTGGGGGCCTGGTGGAGGGTGCCCCTGGTGGCTGGGTGGTGGGGGTGGTGGGAGACATGAGTGGGGGCCTGGTGGAGGGTGCCCCTGGTGGCTGGGTGGTGGGGGTGGTGGGAGACATGAGTGGGGGCCTGGTGGAGGGTGCCCATGCACTGCTGGGGGGTGGGGGTGGTGGGAGACATGAGTGGGGCCCTGGTGGGGGCTGCCCCTGGATGCTGGGGGGTGGGGGTGGTGGGAGACATGAGTGGGGGCCTGGTGGAGGGTGCCCATGCACTGCTGGGGGGTGGGGGTGGTGGGAAACATGAGTGGGGGCCTGGTGGAGGGTGCCCCTGGTGGCTGGGTGGTGGGGGTGGTGGGAGACATGAGTGGGGGCCTGGTGGAGGGTGCCCCTGGTGGCTGGGTGGTGGGGGTGGTGGGAGACATGAGTGGGGGCCTGGTGGAGGGTGCCCCTGGTGGCTGGGTGGTGGGGGTGGTGGGAGACATGAGTGGGGGCCTGGTGGGGGCTGCCCCTGGATGCTGGGGGGTGGGGGTGGTGGGAGACATAAGTGGGGGCCTGGTGGAGGGTGCCCATGCACTGCTGGGGGGTGGGGGTGGTGGGAGACATGAGTGGGGGCCTGGTGGAGGGTGCCCCTGGTGGCTGGGTGGTGGGGGTGGTGGGAGACATGAGTGGGGGCCTGGTGGAGGCTGCCCCTGGTGACTGGGGTGGTGGGGGTGGTGGGAGACATGAGTGGGGGCCTGGTGGAGGGTGCCCCTGGTGGCTGGGTGGTGGGGGTGGTGGGAGACATGAGTGGGGGTCTGGTGGGGGCTGCCCCTGGATGCTGGGGGGTGGGGGTGGTGGGAGACATGAGTGGGGGCCTGGTGGAGGGTGCCCCTGCACTGCTGGGGGGTGGGGGTGGTGGGAGACATGAGTGGGGGCCTGGTGGAGGGTGCCCATGCACTGCTGGGGGGTGGGGGTGGTGGGAGACATGAGTGGGGGCCTGGTGGAGGGTGCCCCTGGTGGCTGGGTGGTGGGGGTGGTGGGAGACATGAGTGGGGGCCTGGTGGAGGGTGCCCATGCACTGCTGGGGGGTGGGGGCGGTGGGAGACATGAGTGGGGGCCTGGTGGAGGGTGCCCCTGGTGGCTGGGTGGTGGGGGTGGTGGGAGACATGAGTGGGGGCCTGGTGGAGGGTGCCCCTGGTGGCTGGGTGGTGGGGGTGGTGGGAGACATGAGTGGGGGCCTGGTGGAGGGTGCCCCTGGTGGCTGGGTGGTGGGGGTGGTGGGAGACATGAGTGGGGGCCTGGTGGGGGCTGCCCCTGGATGCTGGGGGGTGGGGGTGGTGGGAGACATGAGTGGGGGCCTGGTGGAGGGTGCCCCTGCACTGCTGGGGGGTGGGGGTGGTCGGAGACATGCATTGTTGATCAGTAGTGCAAGGTGACATGTGGGTTGGCTGGGGGGCATGCCCATGGTGGATGGGCTGCCTGCGGGACATGAGCAGGGGTGCAGGGTAGTCCCCCGTGGTGTGGGCTGCCTGCAGGGGCCGTGGAGGTTGTGGAGCGTACACCTTGGAGGACCCACACGGCCAATTTACGTGTAGTACTCCCCAGAACCCCTGAAATACACATACCCTGCTGAAATCGCGTGTGTAACTTCCCCCGCACCCCTGAAATACACGTACCCTGCTGATATCGCGTGTGGAACTTCTCGCGCACCCCTGAAATACACGTACCCTGCTCGCACTGGGCCAATCGCGTGTGGAACTTCCCGCGCACCCCTGAAATGCACGTACCCTGCTGAAATTGCGTGTGGTACTTCCCGCGCACCCCTGAAATGCACGTACCCTGCTCGAATCGCGTGTGGTACTTCCCGCGCACCCCTGAAATCCACGTACCCTGCTGAAATTGCGTGTGGTACTTCCCGCGCACCCCTGAAATGCACATACCCTGCTGAAATCGCGTGTGGGACTTCCCGCGCACCCCTGAAATGCACGTACCCTGCTCGAATCGCGTGTGGAACTTCCTGCGCACCCCTGAAATACACGTACCCTGCTGAAATTGCGTGTGGTACTTCCCGCGCACCCCTGAAATGCTCGTACCCTGCTCGAATCGCGTGTGGTACTTCCCGCGCACCCCTGAAATCCACGTACCCTGCTGAAATTGCGTGTGGTACTTCCCGCGCACCCCTGAAATGCACGTACCCTGCTGAAATCGCGTGTGGGACTTCCCGCGCACCCCTGAAATGCACGTACCCTGCTCGAATCGCATGTGGTACTTCCCGCGCACCCCTGAAATCCACGTACCCTGCTGAAATTGCGTGTGGTACTTCCCGCGCACCCCTGAAATGCACGTACCCTGCTGAAATCGCGTGTGGGACTTCCCGCGCACCCCTGAAATGCACGTACCCTGCTAGAATCGCGTGTGGAACTTCCCGCGCACCCCTGAAATGCACGTACCCTGCTCGCACTGGGCCAATCGCGTGTGGAACTTCCCACGCACCCCTGAAATCCACGTACCCTGCTGAAATTGCGTGTGGTACTTCCCGCGCACCCCTGAAATGCACGTACCCTGCTCGAATCGCGTGTGGTACTTCCCGCGCACCCCTGAAATCCACGTACCCTGCTGAAATTGCGTGTGGTACTTCCCGCGCACCCCTGAAATGCACGTACCCTGCTGAAATCGCGTGTGGGACTTCCCGCGCACCCCTGAAATGCACGTACCCTGCTGAAATTGCGTGTGGTACTTCCCGCGCACCCCTGAAATGCACGTACCCTGCTGAAATCGCGTGTGGGACTCCCCGCGCACCCCTGAAATGCACGTACCCTGCTCGAATCGCGTGTGGAACTTCCCGCGCACCCCTGAAATACACGTACCCTGCTGAAATTGCGTGTGGTACTTCCCGCGCACCCCTGAAATGCACGTACCCTGCTCGAATTGCGTGTGGTACTTCCCGCACACCCCTGAAATCCACGTACCCTGCTGAAATTGCGTGTGGTACTTCCCGCGCACCCCTGAAATGCACGTACCCTGCTGAAATCGCGTGTGGTACTTCCCGCGCACCCCTGAAATGCACGTACCCTGCTGAAATCGCGTGTGGGACTCCCCGCGCACCCCTGAAATGCACGTACCCTGCTGAAATCGCATGTGGGACTTCCCGCGCACCCCTGAAATGCACGTACCCTGCTCGAATCGCGTGTGGAACTTCCCGCGCACCCCTGAAATGCACGTACCCTGCTCGCACTGGGTTCAATCGCGTGTGGAACTTCCCGCGCACCCCTGAAATCCACGTACCCTGCTGAAATTGCGTGTGGTACTTCCCGCGCACCCCTGAAATGCACGTACCCTGCTCGAATCGCGTGTGGTACTTCCCGCGCACCCCTGAAATACACGTACCCTGCTGAAATCGCGTGTGGAACTTCCCGCGCACCCCTGAAATGCACGTACCCTGCTCGAATCGCGTGTGGTACTTCCCGCGCACCCCTGAAATGCACGTACCCTGCTCGAATCGCGTGTGGTACTTCCCGCGCACCCCTGAAATACACGTACCCTGCTGAAATCGCGTGTGGAACTTCCCGCGCACCCCTGAAATGCACGTACCCTGCTGGAATCGTGTGTGGTACTTCCCGCGCACCCCTGAAATACACGTACCCTGCTGAAATCGCGTGTGGAACTTCCCGCGCACCCATGTAATACACGTACCCTGCCGAAATCGCGTGTGAGACTTCCCGCGCACCCCGGTATACACGCACACGTAAATTTTTGTCAGCGGCTGTCCGTGTTTGTGGGTACCCCTTTGCACGTCATTTGTCCTGGAGGGCCACAGTATGGGACATTCTTCATGGCTGTATATAGGTGCTATTTGTTGGCGCACCTTTTGGCGCACATTTGTTCCAGGCGCAGAGACGCTACCGCCTGCTTTCTTGTGGCGGTAGTGTTTTTGCCTGTGCGCTGGTTTGAGCGTGCGCTTTTTTGCCCTATTCTATTCCATGAATTTGTGTTGTAGGCGAGCGTGTGGGCGTTCCGCGCACTTGTACCCTGTACTTCCCCCGTGACGCCCACGTTTTGGCAAGTTGTTCCCCATTCCGAGTGTTACGCCCCGTGTTCCGCCTACTTTTGTTGCGTGCGCTGCGCTATGTGCGATTTTCGCTGTGGCCTGTGCGATTTTCGCTGTGACCTGGCGCACGCTGTTAGATGGCCTGTGCGCCAACGTGCGCAGCGCACTTTTTTTCGCACATCTGATGCTTTTCTCGCGCACGGCCTTCCATGAATCGATGTGCGCTGCTTTTTGTGCAATTTTCGCACTTGCACTGCGATTATCTCTATTCCACTGCGAATCGCACGTTTTTGCCCACTTGCGCCGCGCTAATTATTCCATGAATCGGCCTGAAAGTGTCAGTATGAAGATAAAGAAGACTTAACTATACTACAATCAAAACTAAACAATGAGCAACGTAGCATTTTTCAAGCAGTAACAAAAGAAATTGCACATGGTGTACAACATGAAAACAAAGAATGCACCTGCAAAAATTACAAACCTATACTACTCTACATCAGTGGTGAAGCTGGTTCTGGCAAAACATTCCTAATCAAAATCATCAGTAAGTTCCTTCAACAATTGACAAACAACAAACTGTCAGCTGTTGTCACTGCCCCCACAGGCTTAGCTGCCTACAACATAGACGGTGTCACTTTACACCGATTACTACTCCTGCCAGTAGAACACCAAAACAAATTAGACTATTACAAACTTTCTACAGAAGCTGCAATGGAACTACGCAGAGTATTAAAACAAATGAAAATGCTACTAATAGATGAAGTCAGCATGGTCTCCAACCTAATGTTGGCTTTGATTCACCTCAGATTACAAGAAGTACTCAAAACAAACTATGAAGAGCTCTTTGCAGGAAAACACATTATTGTTTTCGGAGATCTTCTTCAATTGACATCAGTAAAAGGTGAGCCTATTTTTAAAACATTAGGACACAAACTCTGCCGTAAAACTGTCAACCTTTGGCAACATTTCCAATACAGAGAATTAACAGAAAACATGCGGCAATCTGCAGATCTCACTTATGCCAACATCTTAAAAAGTATTAGAGTTGGTGTACTATGTAAAGAAGCACAAGCAATATTGAAAACCCGACACATTTATGCACTTTATGGCGATAATGCATCTGCTACAGATGTTATGGAACAATTAGTCCACAAAAATGTCAATTGTATGGCCTTAATGCCAACTCTTTCAAGCTGTTTCAAATTCAATGAAATAATGTTAAATAAAGAAATGCAACCAATAATGGAAATTAGTGCCACAGACAAACTAGATGTACATGGTATGACACTACCCATGTGTGAGCAAGCAACAACAAGACTAAACAGTTTAGAAAATTCAATCTCCAACACAACTGGCTTGGAAAAGATATTAAAATTATCCTTAAATTGCAGAGTAATGCTTAAACGTAACCTTGACGTGGACCAAGGACTAGTTAATAGCACACTGGGTACAGTTGTTGGCTTTCAAACAAACCCACGTGACAACATAATTCAGTTTGTCAATATTTTCTTTGACAAACTTTCAGAAATAAAAAGGATAGGCTGCTCAAAAGCTCGATTCCTTCTCTTCAAAGACATGTATGTACGCAGAGAACAATTTTCTCTAACTCTTGCTTACGCAGTCACCATTCATAAATCACAAGGTCTTACCCTAGACAAAACAATGATAGACATTAGTAACACAGTCTTTAAAGAAGGCATGAGCTACGTAGCACTATCACACTTACGTACACTTGACAGTCTATTTCTAATCAACTTTGATGCAAGTAAAGTAAACAGTGATATTCCTTGCATTTTAGAATACAATAGACTTTGTTCACTATACACCCCCCATCTAAAGACATATTCTGTTCCACAAAAAGTAATACGTTGTAAAAGAAAACTAAATCAAACAGAAATGCAACAGGATGTCCATGAAAATCGTCCAAAGAGAGTAAAAGAATCTAAAACTTCATCAAGTACTACAAGCATAAAAGAACCAGTTAGGGAAAGTAAACCAGGTACTTCATCAAAGAAGGAAGACAAACAAAAAAAAAATCACTCACTTACAGAACTACCTGGTCCATTTAAACTCTCAAATATAGTTGGTGTAAGTTGCTACACAAAGGTAGCAATGAATATTCTATTTCAATTACCACCAATTGTTGACAACATTTACTTACACAGTACAGACCAATTGTGTTTGCAAATATTAGTACTTCATAGAAACGCAACAAACAATCCTGACAACACGTATAGTGTTTATGGAATAAGACAACAATTGGACTACTGTGCTGGAATGGTGAAATTCACTATAAACTCACAGGAAGATCCACAAGAATTTCTAATGTACTTACTACAAGTACTGGAAAACAAAAGCATACCTATAAATGAAATCTTCCACATTTCATACATGTGGAAACATACATGCACTCTCTGCAACAATGTGACACAAGAACGAATCCCCAATGAACGCTTCGCATATATGTCAATACCTAATTGTGAATCCATTCCATTTCAGCAACTTGTACAAAATGCAAACCATGGTAGATTATGTTCTACCTGCAATTCGGATAATCGCTCCACCTTACTAATACAAACACATAGTAAATACGTAATACTAATGCTTCTACGTTACAATGCTGATGGTACCAAAAACAACTGCAAGCAGACTGGATTCACACATGATCAAGTATCACTTGGTAAGAACACCTTCACAACAATAGGTATAATCTACCACGCAGGAGTCACAACCAATTCAGGTCACTACACTGCATATATAAAAAAGAAATGTGGATGGTTTGAATGTAATGATAGTACCATTGCTCTAAAGCAGAGATTACCAGCAAATCTTTCAAACGCTTATTTAATGTTCTTAAAACCAAAATGTATTAACTAAACTGTACTTAAACCTTAACTAAACTTGTAGTAAAAAAATATAAACTGTTAGAATATTCCAACAGGTATCTAACTGCCAGAAGATTCTACAACAACTAATCAGATAAATGAATACCACTAAACTATATAAAAAAATAGACAGTTAGAATACGCCAACTGGTATCTAACTGTCCCAAAATTGTACCATATCAAAACTGATAAATCAATACCACTAAATTATATAAAAAAATAGACAGTTAGAATACGCCAACTGGTATCTAACGTCCCAAAATTTTACAATATCCAAACAGATAAATCAATACCACTAAATTACATCAAAAATTAGACAGTTAGAATACGCCAACTGATATCTCACTGCTCCAATATTTTACAATATCCAAACAGATAAATCAATACCACTAAATTACATAAAAAAATAAACAGTTAGAATACGCGAACTGGTATCTAACTGCTCCAAAATTTTACAATATGCAAACAACTGAAAACAAACAAACACATAGACTGTAGCATAACAAAAAAAGGTTTTTTTTTATCCAACATGGATTTTTTTTTCTCCCACAGACCCAATGATTTTAGCAACAAACACAGAAACTGAGCAAATTGCACAGTACACTGGTTTGTAATCTACCAAATATGAGGGTAAAAAAATGTTGATTATTCAATGTTATAAGTCGTTACAAAATACCAATACTAACATGATCTTTTCTTTTATCACACAAATGAACAAGAAATACATGTACTTCAGTTACTAAACCAAACAGTAAGTATATTATAATAAGTACAACCATCGCAACATATCACACCTACAGTGGCTTTTAACTTTGTTCCTTATAAATTTGTTCTTGGATCCCAAACTTATAAACCACTATGAGTGTGATATGCTGTGGTGGTTGTGGCCAGGGCATTTACGGACATTTCAGGACACCGCAAGTGTTCTTAGAACAGTTTCAGCTTGCTTGCGAACAACACAGACACATGTTGCGTCCTCAGGACACCCCCATTTTGTTTATTACCGAACATCCACCGTCCTCAGGACATCCCCATTTTGTTTATTGACGAACATCCCAGAACACATAATATATTCTTAGAACAGTTTCAACTAGCCAGCGAACAAAACGGACAGGCATACCGTCCACAGGACACCCCCATTTTGTTTATTGACGAACATCCAGCGTCCTCAGGACACCCCCATTTTGTTTATTGACGAACAACACAGAACACATGATATATTCTTAGAACAGTTTCAACTTGCCTGCAAACAAAATGGACAGGCATACCATTCTCAGGACACCCCCATTTTATTTATTTACATACATTTCAGAACACCGCGTTCTCAGGAGACCCCCATTTAATTTATTTAGGAACATTTCAGAACACCGTGAGTGTTCTTAGAACACTTTCAACTTGCCAGCGAACAATACGGACAGCGTCCTCAGGACACCCCCATCTTGTTTATTTACGGACATTTCAGGACACCGCGAGTGTTCTTAGAACAGTTTCAGCTTGCTTGCGAACAACACGGACACATATTGCGTCCTCAGAATACCCACATTTAGTTTATTTAGAACATTTCAGAACAGCTGTGTTGTTCGCAGACAAATCGAACACAACAATAGGGTCTATCACATAAATAAATACAACATTTAACCCATCTCATACTCTCCCACCCTCCCCAAACACTCTTACACACCAACACAATCTACTAAATACAATTTTTCAACCAAGTTTCACCGTGCTGTCCGCGGACGTCCGCGAATCCAAGATGGCGAGCGATACCGAAAATCTGACGCGCTCCATGCTCTGCGCCATCCAATCAGTGAACACGTTGCATGTCCGCGGACATGACGTAGGCCGGTTATCCAATCAGGACACTGTCCGCGGAGTGAACAGGGAAGTGTGTCCGCGGACCGAACACAGATATCACTAATTTTTTGTGACCTACTTTTTGGTCATGTAAAAAAAAAAACTACTGGACGGATTTTCACCAAATTTGTAAAAGCACGCTTTTGGGGCCAAGCCGCTACTCCTGGTCCAGATTTGGTGAAAATCCGTCCAGCGGTTTGGGCTGTAGGCATGAGCAAAGTTTTTCCCCATTCAGTCTATGGGAAAAAAAAAAGTTTTGGGACCCCCCTTCTAACTTTGCCCCCCCGGACGAATCCTCACCAAACTTTGCAAAACAATTCAGGTATATGGCTCACTCTGAATTTTTTTGCAAAGTTTCGTGAGTATTCATCCAGGGGGGGAAAAGTTATAGGGAGGGTCCCAAAACTTTTTTTTTCCCATAGACTGAATGGGAAAAAACTTTGCGCGCGACTACAGCCCGAACCGCTGGACAGATTTACACCAAATTTGCGGCAGGAGCGGTGGCCTGGTCCCGAAAGCGTGCTTTTGCAAATTTGGTGTAAATCCGTCAAGTAGTTTTTTTAAAAATGACCAAAATGTAAGGCAAAAAAATTAGTGATATTTGTGTTCGTTTCGCGGACGGACTTCCCTGTTTGCTCCGCGGACAGCACCCCGATTGGCCCATGGCCTTGCGTCATGTCCGCGGACATGCAACGTGTTCGCTGATTGGACGGCAAGGGGCGTGGAGCGCGTCAGATTTTCTGTGGCGCCCGCCATCTTGTATTCGCCGTCGACCGCGTACAGCGCGGTGAAACGTGGATAAAAAATTGTATTTAGTGGCGTGTGTTGGTGTGTAAGAGTGTTTGGGGAGGGTGGGCGAGTATGAGATAGGTTCAATGTTTTGTTTTTTTATGTGCTAGATGTTTTTCTTGTGTTCGATTTGTCCGCGGAGAACACGGCTGTTCTGACATTTTGTAAATAAACTAAATGGTGGGGTGTTTAGAGGACGGAGTATGTGTCATTTTTGTTAGCAAGAAAGGTAAAAATGAGGTATCAACACTCGCGGTGTACTTAATTGTTCATAAATACACAAACTGGGGGTGTCCTCAGGACGCTGTCCGTATTGTAATCTGTCTAGTTGAATGTGTTCTAAGAACACCTGCCGTGTCCCGAAATGGTTGCAATTACACAAAATGGGGGTGTTCTGAGAACGTTGTTTGTATTGTTCGTTGTCAGGGTGAAAGTGTTTTAAGACCACTCCTTTTGTCCGCTATTAGTACAATTTCCTATGGGCGTCAACCGATTTTTTGTCCACTAAAGAAGCGATAAATCTGGCTGGTGTGCGCCGACATTATGTGATAATCCTATGACTGGCGCTATTGACCTGGCTGACTTGCTTTTGCGACACTAAATCATATCTCCAGCCCCTAAGCCTGATATTATCAAAGCATTCATATTCCCCGTCTCTCTCTGTGACGTTACAGGGTGCGTCATCAAACGCGCCCATTTCTCTCCAGTCCTAAGTGACTTTACACAGAACCCGGAAGACAACACATATTATGTCACAACATAGCGCGCCACAATTCGGAATATGAAACAGTGATTTAAAAGCAAACAGCAAGATTGTAAATTTTGTAAAGGACATTTATTTGACATCAAAGTTTAGAGAATATTCAGCAATTTGCATTTGTCTTTGTTGACGATCCGCAAAAGTTCATGTTGAGGCACGCGATGTTCCTTTGCGGTACAGAGGATGTTAGATCAGCTTACAACTCAGTGCGCCACAATTGGGAATATGAAACTGTGGTTTAAAAGTAAACAGCAGGATTGTACATTTCGTAAAGTACATTTATTTCACATGAAATGTTTAGTGAATATTCAGCGATTTGCTATTGTCTCTGCTGTCTATCAGCAAAAGTTTATTTTGAGCCACGCGTTGTTCCTTTGCGGTAGATAGGCTGTTGGTTTATGATAAAAGCAGTAAATGGTCGCTCTGATAATCGGAAGTTTGCTCCAACAACGAGCCATAAGACCACCCTATTGGTTGGTATGTTGTTTGTAGCCGCTAGTACTGTGTAAGGGCATATTGGTCCTTGGCGATTGTCCCATAAAATGGTGAGGGTCATGAAGTTGCATATTTGGACCTGCACCTGGCAGTTGAAGACCCCATCCGCTGGAGTCTGTAAATCGTGACTTAGGCAAAATGGGTCGACGTACCTGTTTTAAAAAACATAAATTAATCTCACCAGCCGATCTTCATTAAAAATCATCATTTTATTTATTAGGGCGTGAAACTATTTGCTATCGAAGATAGTGCAACGGAGTATTTTAATAATAAAATAATAATATTTTCCCATTCATATAGCGCAGTGCTTATTATTACCCACGGTGTGTGGTGCTCATTTATCGACCACGGAAGGATGAAAGGCTGAGTTTGGCCTTGCCGGGATTCAAACTTGCGTTAGCAAGCTGTGCACGGATGTCAAAGCGAGCGTTGTACTCGCTGTGCCACTTGACAGGCTACAGTGAAGTGGCACAGCGAGTAGAGTGCTTGACCGCCTATAGACCGGTTAAATTATTTCTATTAACCCACCCTGTGTCGTCTGCCTTTTTCAGAGCCCTCTAAATGACAGGGAATCAATTCGGCGGGGATAGTACGCGGTAGAAAACATTATGCCACTTTCAACGAACAAGTTCAACTTGAGCGGTCTTTAATGCCACGCTATTGTAATTATATTTGGTATAAAATAATCTAAAGGGTTACTTACAGTACAATTGCAATTTCCATTGTCTACGAGTAGTGCAGTCCCAAAATACGACTCTGCGTGTGCGAACGATCTTTCGCATAGTGATATAATATATAAAAGTGGTTTCGTTTCAGAAATGTCATCCTTATATTCTCTTACGTTTTACAACACTCCTTCAAGAGAAGTCTTTCATCACAATCTCTGTCTGTCAAGGTCAAAACACAATACAACCTTATAGTCCACTTCGTGAGCCTCTCCGGGGGCCCGAGAAAAAAATGGAAGCAGCTGACCTTCACTGTGAACGAGCATAAATTCTTACTTTGCAACATTCTGTGTAAAGCCATCTGTGAGAAGTTGGTTTTTGCACGCCATGTTTTTTATATTGTTTGCGTGATATTACAAAAAGTTTGTTTAAGGGACGATATGGTTCTAAGTACAGCCAAAAGACCCCTGAAAATCGCAAGTTATGGTAAGCTATGAAAAATAACTCGCGCCACCACCGTGCACTGCTAAGACTAACACCCAGGACATCAAAGATGACAGCGCAAATGTCATTGATGAAATCACTGATGACATCACATGTGTATGTACTTTTCATGGAATTTGTGTACTAGGGATTTTTATTATAATGTTGCGAAAAAAGTGTCAAGGATATTGCAATAAACATCATACCGTTATTAGTGTTTTGAATGATGCATTGATATAAATAGCATTGTATTATGGGATTCTATCTAGTATACTGAGCTACTAATGGAGAAACATAGCATTGTGTGCAGAGTACAAGATGAAAGTGTAATATTTGTAAAGTTAATATGTTGAATAATGAAATGATAATTGTCCTGAAATGTTCGAAAATTCACAAAATGGGGGTGTTCTGAGGACGTTATTCGTATTGTGTGATTGCTTAGCTGTATGCAATGAGGGAATGGCGCAGAGAGTAAAGTGGACGCCGTCCGCGGACACCGCGGCTGTTCGTGGACAGGGCGTGCTACATCCGGGTTTTTCCAGGAAATCCAACATGGAAAGAAGACTGTACGGATCAGCCAATCAGATGTCGAGGTTGTGGATTTGTGATGAAAGACACTGTGGGCCTCATTACGACCCTGGCGGAAATCGTGGCGCCAAATGCACCATGGAGCACGGCGGAAAGCTGCCGATAGCGCCATGGGGGTTGGCGGATTTACCGCCCCATTCCGACCTTGGCGGGGCGGTAAATCCCCATTCCCCATTTTACCCTTCCCCATTCCCATTTTTGCCCCATAGGGTATAATGGGAGTGGGGAAGGCGTTAATTACGCCACCGTAAAATACGGTGGCGTAATTAACAACAAGGTCCCGTAGCGCCATGGATTTCTCCGCCCGGAAAAACCAGGCAGAAAACGCTCCATGGCGCTACGGGAACTCGTAGTAGGGCGGACGGGTCCGCCGGGAATACCGCTGGCGTAAACCCACTCCGCCAGGGTCGTAATGAGGCCCTGTGTGTGGTGAAGATGGCAGAAGTAGAGAAAGTCAGGGTGTTGGTGCTTGGAGATATGTTTGTGCATGGTTTACAAAAGTACGCTCAATGCAGGCATGTTGCAAAGAACTTTGATGTGAAAGGAGTGGAGGTGGTGTGGAGCACTGTGCCTGATTGCAATGTACAGGGAATTGTACAAGTTTGTGAGGATATGGCCACGATGAACAGTCCACATGTGGTAGATTTGCACTATGGTACTTTCCATTTGGGCAACGTCAGTGCCCCTACTTTGTTGGCTGATTTGGAACGCTTGGTTCAAGCCGTAATGAAGATCCTTCCAAATGCGAAAGTAATTTTTTCTGGATTACTACCTAGGGCAATATGGGACAATAGTTCAGTTTTTTGTCCTCAGCAAAACATTGCTAGGTGTGTCATCAACCGAGGCACGTGTGCCTTCATGCTTAGAGCTGGTATGTTCTTCTGTAATAATGAGAATATTGTTGCCAGTAATGCTGTTAATTTTAAAGAAGATGGCATCTCTTTATCTTTTGCGGGAAATGCCTTTCTATTTTGGAATGTAAGGGTTGCTTTGGAGAAGGTTATGTGAAGATTTTAGGAGTAAAGTAAGAAAAAAAACAAGAAAAAAAATACAAAATAACAGGTTTCTGTCAAGCATCTGTAAAAAAAACAAAAAAAACGGCTCTTTTCAGAGCCAACTTCAAAGGGGAAATGGGGCACACTATTTAAATTTACATTCACCACGCTCAGATTTTCGATATGTCCGCGGGCATGACGGTTGTCCGCGGACATGAAAATCACTACGAGGGGGTTAGTATGTTCTATGTTACATGTATATGAAGTCAGGGATATTATGGTTAAGTTGTGCTACTAAAAACCTATGAAATTCAGTGAAAAAACTTTGTTAAAGGGATGTTATGGTTCAAAGTAAAACCGAAAAACCCCTGATATTCGGCAGTTATGGTAAGATAAGCAACCATAACTCACGCCACCGTGCACTGCTAACACTAACACCCAGGACATCAAAGATGTCATCACAAATGTCATTGATGACATCACTGATGACATCACATGTCTGGCTCCCCCTTTTTTTCCTTTACTGACATATCTAGGCCACATGGTTTTGCTCAGTAACAGTCAAGGGGCCTCATTATGACCCTGGCGCTAAGGGATTACCGGTACCGGTAAGGGTACCGGTAATCCCTTAGTGCCTGATTACAAGGTCCCTTTGCGGGTTCCCACCTTAACGGCTGGTTTTACCAGCCGTAAAGGATTGGACCCGCAGAGGGACCTTGGTGCTAATTACGGTACCTTCACAGTACGTAAAACTCTAATAAGAAAGCAGTTATCTTTTCACTATTCAACATGGCAAGATTATGAATATTGCACCTTCATCATGTATGCTGCACACACTGCCTATGTTTCTGCATGAGTAGCTTACTATACTGGATAAACTTCATAAAAGAATGCTATTTATATCAATGCATTGCTTAATGCACTAATTAGCTGATGATATTTATCCCATTGATCCTTGACAGTTTTTGGTCAGCATTATAAGAATCCCTTGTACAGAGTTTTCATGAAAAGTACATACACATTTGATGTCATCAGTGATGTCATCAATGACATTTGTGATGTCATCTTTGATGTCCTGGGTGTTAGTGTTAGCAGTGCACGGTGGCGCGAGTTATGGTTGCGTATCTTACCATAACTGCCGAATTTCAGGGGTTTTTCGGTTTTACTTTGAACCATAACGTCCCTTTAACTACGTTTTTTCACTGAATTTCATAGGTTTTTAGAGGCGCAACTTAACCATAACGTCCCTTTACAAAGTTTTTTCACTGAATATATATATATATATATTCTCAGAAAAAAACACTTTTTTAAAGGGACGTTATGGTTAAGTTGCGCTACTAAAAACCTATGAAATTCAGTGAAAAAACTTTGTTAAAGGGACGTTATGGTTCCAAGTAAAACCGAAAAACCCTTGAAATTCGCCAGTTATGGTAAGCTAAGCAACCATAACTCGCGCCACCACCGTGCACTGCTTAGCCTAACACCCAGGACATCAAAGATGAATTCCTACACTGCGGCGTCCCGGTGTAGGAAGGAAAATCTTTTACCAAGATAGACACCATGGAAAGGGAAGGTGGGTTGTATAAAGAGAACACAACAGGGCATGGGTAGGGGGGACCAGGAGGGAGACACGGGGCATGAGCGGGGGGTGGGAGGTAACAGGAGGGAGACACGGTGCATGAGCAGGGGGTGGGGGCAACAGCAGGGAGACACGGGGCATGAGTGGTGGGTGGGGGGCAACAACAGGGAGACACAGGGCATGAGCAGGGTGTGGGGGGTAACAGGAGAGAGACGACACGGGGCATGAGTGGGGGTGGGGGCAACAGCAGGGAGACACGGGGAATGAGTGGGGGTGGGGGCAACAGCAGGGAGACATGGGGCATGAGCGGGGGTGGGGGAAAAGAGGGAGACATAGGGCAGGAGGGGGGGAGGGGGTAACAGAAGAGAGAAACGGGGCATGAGCGGGGGTGGGGGGCAACAGGAGGGAGAGACGGGGCATGACCAGGGGGTGGGGGGCAACAGGAGGGAGACACGGGGCATGACCAGGGGTGGGGGGCAACAGGAGAGAGACACGGGGCATGACCGGGGTGTGGGGGGCAACAGGAGAGAGACACAGGGCATGAGAGGGGGGTGGGGGGTAACAGGAGAGAGACACAGGGCATGAGCAGGGGATGGGGGCAACATGAGAGAGACACGGGGCATGAGCAGGGGGTGGGGGGCAACAGCAGGGAGACATGACACGGGGCATGAGCGGGGGTCGGGGGGCAACAGCAGGGAGACACGGGGCATGAGTGGGGGTAACAGGAGAGAGACACGGGACATGAGTGGGGGGCAACAGCAGGGAGACACGGGGCATGAGCGGGTGTGGGGGCAACAGCAGGGAGACACGGGGCATGAGCGGGGGGTTGAGGGAACACAAGGGAGACACGGGGCATGAGAGGGGGGTGGGGGGTAACAGAAGAGAGACACGGGGCATGAGTGGGGGGTGGGGGGCAACAGGAGGGAGACACGGGGCATGACCGGGGGTGGGGGCAACAGGAGAGCGACACGGGCATGACCGGGGGGTGGGGGGAAACAGCATGGAGACAGGGGGCATGAGCGGGGGGTGGGGGAACATGAGGGAGACACGGGGCATGAGGGAGGTGTGTGGGGTAACAGGAGAGAGTCACAGGGCATTAGCGGGGGGTGGGGGGCAACAGCAGGGAGACACGGCGCGTGACCGGGGGCTGTGGGGCAGCAGGAGAGAGACACAGGGAATGACCAGGGGTGGGGGCAACAGGAGATAGACACGGGGCATGAGAGGAGGGTTGGGGGTAACAGGAGAGAGACACGGGGTATGAGCGGGGGGTGGGGGGACTCATGAGAGAGACACGGGCATGAGCGGGGAGTGGGTGGCAACAGCAAGGAGACACGGGGCATGAGCAGGGGGTGGGGGGAACACGAGGGAGACACGGGCCATGAGAGGGGGTGGGAGGTAACAGGAGAGAGACACGAGGCATCAGCAGGGGGTGGGGGGCAACAGCAGGGAGACACAGGGCATGACCGGGGGTGGGGGGCAACAGAAGGGAGACATGGGGCATGACTGGGGGTGGGGGGCAACAGGAGAGAGACACAGGGCATGAGAGGGGGGTGGGGGTAACAGGAGAGAGACACGGGGCATGAGAGGGAGGTGGGGGGTAACAGGAGAGAGACATGGGGCATGAGCGGGAGGTGGGGGGAAACAGCAAGGAGACACGGGGCATGATCGGGGGGTGGGGGGCAACAGGAGAGAGACACAGGGCATTAGAGGGGTGTGGGGGGTAACAGGAGAGAGACACGGGGCATGAGAGGGGGTGGAGGGTAACAGGAGAGAGACATAGGGCATGAGCGGGGGTGGGGGGGAAACAGCAGGGAGACACGGGGCATGAGTGGGGGGTGGGAGGGCAACAGCAGGCGGACACAGGGTGTCGGGGGGAAATTCTCCCGGGGTCGGCTGGGCCGTAGCGGACCTCCGGGCAGGGAGGCCCCAACTCCTCCCGTATATCCCAAAAGAGATAGAGTATGAGACACACGCAAGAAGCAAGGTGAATCTGCTGTTTATTAAACAAAACGGCAGGGATGGGTCAAGGATCGTACGCGTCCGTCCTGACACTCTCTCAACATCGTGGGGCTCGCAGGCCCTTTTTACCTTAGCATGACGTGCTACGTGCGTCACCTGAGAAAGTTAGCAAAAAACCTATCGCCACTCTGGATTGGTTCCCCGAGTGGTAGGGTTAGTATAGCATACGTATAGAGAACGTTGTTATTGGTTAAGGGTCAGTCAGGTGGTATACTTGGGTTGTCCCTTCAGTTTGATACATAAAAATTGTTACATGAAGACCCCTGAGGATTGGTCAATGTTAATGGCGTCAGTGATAAGGGCCCCATGTTCTGATTGGTTCACCCGCAAGCCCCCCAGTCTGGTACCATCGCTGTTCCCAGCTCGCGGTGCACCTGTCACTTGCAACAATGTTTCACTATGGGTATGTGCAGACAATGTGAGGATTTATTCATAAGCAGGAAGGCCGACTACTCCCACCGCCGCAGATGTCCATTGAGTCGCTTAATTGTATTTGCCTGTGTCTTGAGACGGGGGATCCAGGCGCCTTCTTCCTCCTGGGCTTGGCATCCTATCAAGTCCGGCTTGGTCACGTGAGGTGAGACCGTGGTTGAGGCAGAATTCTGCACAATTAATATTGCATTTCTCACTGTGTGCCTGGCTTATCTTGCAGGTGCGACCTTGGCGTCGGCTTGCGGTATGAGAGTTTGCAACGTTGTGCCCTTGACTGTCTGCTTTCGCTGGGCTCATTCTGCAGGGTCAGCAACCGAACTCTTGCTCATTCAATGTTCATGGAGGCTTTCGCTTGTGGCCTACTTGGGCCTGGTGCATAGGTGGGACCATTTAATACGCAGGTTCTTTAGGTTATGGTATCATATCGCTTCATCCCCGGTATCGTGTCTTCGTTATATTTCTCATTATGGTACATGGGTTTATAAGAAGCGTGAGCAAGCCTTTTTAGATGAGTTCATTATGCGTCTTGGGTTTCTGCATTTTGAAAAGCCTATGTGGAAAATAATAAAGATGCACGTCTGTGGGTGTGTCCGTCGCCTACGTCATAGCACTGAGTATGTTCTTCGTGTGGATTGGTGTGGGAGTGTCCGGTGTGTATGTTTGCACGAGTGTGCTGACCGTTGGCTAGGTCGTCATGGCATCTCTAACGATGTGTTGATTTGGTGCTGGATGGTTTAGTCGAGTCCATCCATGCCGCAGGTGTCGGCATGTGCAGGGCAGGCTGGTGGGCAGGCGGGTGGGCACGCGAGTGGGCACATCCGTATGTTCTTGTACCAGGGTATTTGGTCGTCTGGGAGATGGGCAAACTCCTCTCGTGGCGGGTGTCTGGGCTGTGATCCTCTAGGCCAGGGTTGAGAGGGGATTGGTGGGAGCCTTTTGTTCACTTTTCTCACTTCAAGGGCATGAGCAGGGAGTGGGGGAACACAAGGGAGACATGGGGCATGAGAGGGGGGTGGGGGTAACAGGAGAGAGACATGGGGCATGAGCGGGGGGTGAGGGGCAACAGCAGGGAGACACGGGCATGAGCAGGGGCAACAGGAGAAAGACACGGGCTCATGAGAGGGGAGTGGGGGGTAACAAGAGAGGCACGAGGCATAAGCAGGGGGTGGGGGCAACAGGAGGGAGACATGGGGCATGACCGGGGGTTGGGGGTAACAAGAGAGAGACACGGAGCATGAGCGGGGGTGGGGGGCAACAGCAGGGAGACATGGGGCATGAGCAGGGGGGTGGGGGGCAACAGCAGGGAGACACAGGGCATGACCGGGGGGTGGGGGGTAACAGAAGAGAGACACGGGGCATGAGAGGGGAGTGGGGGGCAACAGGAGGAAGACATGGAGCATGAGGGAGGGGTGGGGGGAACAGGGGAGACACGAGGCATGAGCGGGGGCTGGGAGGAACAGGAGAGAGACACGGGGCATGAGCGGGGGATGGGGCAACAGCAGGGAGACACGGGGCATGACCAGGGAGTGGGGGGTAACAGGAGAGAGACACGGGTCATGAGCGGGGGGTGGGGGACAACAGCAGGGAGACACGGGGCATGAGCAGGGGTGGGGGCAACAACAGGGAGACAGGGGGCATGAGCGGGGGTGGGGGGAACACGAGGGAGACACGGGGCATGAGAGAGGGGTGGGGGGTAACAGGAGAGAGACATGGGGCATGAGTGGGGGTGGGGGGCAACAGCAGGGAGACACAGCGCATGACCGGGGGCTGTGGGGCAACAGGAGAGAGACACAGGGAATGACCGGGGGTGGGGGGCAACAGGAGAGAGACACAGGGCATAAGAGGGGTTTGGGGGGTAACAGGAGAGAGACACGGGGCATGAGCGGGTGGTGGGGGACACATGAGAGAGCGGGGAGTGGGGGGCAACAGCAGGGAGACAAGGGGCATGAGCAGGGGGTCAGGGGAACACCGGGCATGAGAGGGGGTGGAGGGTAACAGGAGAGAGACACGAGGCATCAGCAGGGGGTGGGGGGCAACAGCACGGAGACACAGGGCATGACCGGGGGGTGGGGGGCAACAGAAGGGAGACATGGGGCATGACCGGGGGTGGGGGGCAAAAGGAGAGAGACACAAGGCATGAGAGGGGGGTGGGGGTGTAACAGGAGAGAGACACGGGGCATGAGAGGGGGTGGGGGTAACAGGAGAGAGACATTGGGCATGAGCGGGGGTGGGGGGAAACAGCAGGGAGACACAGGGCATGATCAGGGGGTGGGGGGCAACAGGAGAGAGACACAGGGCATTAGAGGGGGTGGGGGGTAACAGAAGAGAGACACGGGGCATGAGAGGGGGTGGAGGGTAACAGGAGAGAGACACAGGGCATGAGCAGGAGGTGAGGGGAACACAAGGGAGACACAGGGCATGAGCGGGGGTGGGGGGCAACAGCAGGGAGACACGGGGCATGAGCAGGGGGGTGGGGGGCAACAGCAGGGAGACACGGGGCATGACCAGGGGGTGTGGGGTAACAGGAGAGAGACACGGGGCATGAGCGGGGTGTGGGGGGCAACAGGAGGGAGACACGGGGCATGAGAGGGGGGTGGGAGGGAACAGGGGAGACACGAGGCATGAGCGGGGGTTGGAGGAACAGGAGAGAGACACAGGGCATGAGCGGGGGGTGGGGGGCAACAGCAGGGAGACACGGGGCATGACCGGGGGGTGGGGGGTAACAGGAGAGAGACACGGGTCATGAGCGGGGGGTGGGGGGCAACAACAGGGAGACACGGGGCATGAGTGGGGGTGGGGGCCACAGCAGGGAGACACGGGGCATGAGTGGGGGTGGGGGGAACACGAGGGAGACACAGGGCATGAGAGGGGGGTGGGGGATAACAGGAGAGAGACACGGGGCATGAGAGGGGGGTGGGGGGTAACAGGAGAGAGACACAGGGCATGAGCGGGGATGGGGGGCAACATGAGAGAGACACGGGGCATGAGCGGGGGGTTTGGGGCAACAGCAGGGAGTCACGACACGGGGCATGAGTGGGGGATGGGGGGCAACAGCAGGGAGACACGGGGCATGAGTGGGGGGTGGGTGGAAACAGGAGAGAGACACGGGGCATGAGCGGGGGGTGGGGGGTAACAGAAGAGAGACACGGGGCATGAGTGGGGGGTGGGGGGCAACAAGAGGGAGACACGGGGCATGACCAGGGGTGGGAGGACACAGGAGGGGAACACGAGGCATGAATGAGGGGTGGGGGCAACAGGAGAGAGACACGGGGCATGACTGGGGGGTGGGGGGCAACAGGAGAGAGACATGGGGCATGAGATGGGGTGGGGGTAACAGGAGAGAGACACGGGGCATGAGCGGGCGGTGGGGGGCAACAGCAGGGAGACAGAGGGCATGAGCGGGGTTGGGGGGAACATGAGGGAGACACGGGGCATGAGAGAGGGGTGGGGGTAACAGGAGAGAGACACAGGGCATGAGGGAGGGTGGGGGGTAACAGGAGAGAGACACGGGGCATGAGTGGTGGGTGGGGGACACAAGAGAAAGACACGGGCTCATGAGCGGGGGGTGGGGGGTAACAAGAGAGACACGAGGCATAAGCGGGGTGTGGGGGGCAACAGGAGCGAGACACAGGGAATGATCGGGGGTGGGGGGCAACAGGAGAGAGACACGGGGCATGAGGGAGGGTGGGGGGTAACAGGAGAGAGACACGGGGCATGAGCGGTGGATCGGGGGACACAAGAGAGAGACACGGGGCATGAGCAGGGGGTGGGAGTTGTTAGGGAGAATTCTCTGTTTAGGCTGAATTTCCTAACCTAGTGAGTCCCCCAATCAGCTTTGCTGGATTTCTGGAGTTTGTTTTTTTCCATCCTGACAAGAGTGAGACTCTTTTCTCCCACTCTTGGACATGAATGTGGTAATCCCTTTGAATGTCAATGTGTTCTATGGGCTATGGGGTCTTTTACTCCATAGGGTCTCATGTGTTTTGCTATGTGTGTTACAACGCACCCTCCGTGCCGTAACACCGGGGCGTCCTAGAGGACCCCCACCATAGACTCCATACCCGGGGTCTGACTACTGTCTCCCCGGGCATGTAAAGTCACCATTGGCTTTACTAGACCTAAATTTACTAACAGAACTAGTACAAACCATCCTATTGTGGTCGTACTGGTAGGGGTAATTCGATTACCCCTGGGTCTGTTATTCGAGAGGGCACTGTCCCGTCCCCCCTCGTCGAGTTTTGGCTGGTGGCAGTGGAAACGACTTGTTATATTCGACCCCGAATATAACCATATGGGATTCTTCCCATTGTTGGAGGTTGATACTTTTTCTCGTTAATCTCTAACATACCACCGGTTTATTTGTCGTAAACAAATCTATAGGTTGGTATTTTCTGCCAGAACTCGGTTTTTAAAATGGCGTCTGTGTTCGTCTCTGTGACTCCTAAACCAAAGGTTGAGCCCTTTGTTCCACTTTTGGCGGGCTTCTGTACAGAGGCCCTCCAAAGTGGTGCCATTCTGTCTGGGTACAACAGGGGGTGTGGGAGGGGGTTTAGGCACCCTGGACTGAGTTGCCGTGTCAACTCAAGTCGCACTCTGGTGTGATTGGCCCAAGTGGTGAGCCACCCCGCTCACCACTTAGCGTGTTTTGATTGACAGCTAGGCTGAATGAATGGGGGTTATCTGCATAAAAGCAGGGCTTTTGGGGCTAGATCTTCAGAAGTCGCCACAGGACCTAAGAATCCGACGAGGGTAAAGCTGAGCCGACCTGCAATGACGAAACCTCCGGTGGAGCCCTGCTGAACCGACTCGCTACTTCCCGACGACAGAGGAGATCTCCCCGCCGGAGAGTCTTATTCCCCTGACTGGTGGGCACAACCAGTCCCCTTTGCTTTTTCTTCGCTTCCGGGGCGTAGTGGTTGAATTTCCCGTGCGGAGCACCCCGGCAACCGGATAGCCACTACCCCATACTGCGATCAAAAGGTGGTGCCTTGTGACGGAGCACTCCGCGGCTGGTCTCTTCCCTGGTGGTGCAACGATCTTCAACTTTCCTTCTCTTGGCAAAGCCCCGACTTGCGTCCACCACAGGGAACAACTGCCCCCGCCAGAGCTGTCTCGCCACATACAAGGTACCGTGTCTGCCTGGCTTCCCTCATGACGGGTAGCGTGAGGTGTCTTAATCCTCGCCTCTCCATTGGGTCGCCTCCAAGCTTTCTTAACTTTCTGTTCTGAACTGGTCCAATCTTTCTATAACAATTTGCAACAAAGACTTGAAGTGCATTTCCACTGTGATACTTTTTAGGACATATCGCCTTGCCTCTCTCCGAGTGGGCCTGGCCTCTGAACTTTGCGATCTACAGTAGACCCTGCCTTACTTGCCTTGCATTTGTTTGTAAAAGTGTTGGTACCGAGTTGATTTCATACCCTGCCTTTTCTCTCCCATCCTAACGAATACTAGAGTGCCATCTAGGTTAAAGCATTCACCTCTGTCTGCAAATAAGTGGTGCCGTTGAACCTAGACTTGTCGAACTATTGTTAGGGGGATTGATTTACTTATAGTAATTGTAATTGAAGTTGTTTGCCGTATTAGTGCCAGAGTGTTTTCCATAGATGTGTTGTTATAAATAAATACCTATATATCTTTACACCCAAGCTCTGTTCCGTGTTTGCTTGTTCTACTGTGTAAATTGCCCTATTTTGTATACTCCACATACTGCCTAACTTTTCTTGAGAAAGGTCTGACTGCTCAGCCACAGCTACCAGGTGAATCTGTGTGTTACAGACAGCTACCAAGTGGGTTTACTGCCAACACCTGTAAGCCTAAATCTTTAGCAGTGGTCCCAGAGGGAACAGCACAGGTTTTCCGCTTAACAGGAGGCAACTGCAGGGAGACACGGGGCATGAGCAGGGGGTGGGGGGAACACAAGGGAGACACGGGGCATTAGAGGGAGTGGGGGTAACAGGAGAGAGACACAGGGCATCAGCAGGGGGTTGGGGCAACAGCAGGGAGACACAGGGCATGACCCGGGGGTTGGGGGCAACAGAAGGGAGACACAGGGCATGAGAGGGGGGTGGGGGGGTTACAGGAGAGAGACACGGGGCATGAGAGGGGGGTGGGGGTAACAGGAGAGAGACATGGTGCATGAGCGGGGGGTGGGGGGCAACAGGAGAGAGACACAGGGCATGAGAAGGGGGTAGGGGGCAACAGGAGAGAGACACAGGGCATGAGAGGGGGTGGAGGGTAACAGGAGAGAGACACAGGGCATGAGAGGGGAGTGGGGGGCAACAGCAGGGAGATATGGGGCATGAGCGGGGGGAACACAAGGGAGACACGGGGCATGAGAGGGGAGTGGGGGTAACAGGAGAGAGACACAGGGCATGAGCGGGGGGTGAGGGGCAACAGCAGGGAGACACGGGGCAGTAGCAGGGGGCAACAGGAGAAAGACACGGGCATGAGCGGGAGGTGGGGGGTAACAAGAGAGACACGAGGCGTAAGCGGGGGGTGGGGGGAACAGGAGAGAGACACGGGGCATGAGCGGGGGGTGGGGGGCAACAGGAGGGAGACATGGGGCATGACCAGGGGTGGGGGGCAACAGGAGAGAGACACGGAGCATGAGCGGGGGGTGGGGGGCATCAGTAGGGAGACACGGGGCATGAGCAGGGAGTGGGGGGCAACAGCAGGGAGACACGGGGCATGATCGGGGGGTGGGGGGTAACAGGAGAGAGACACGGGGCATGAGCGGGGGGTGGGGGGCAACAGGAGGGAGACACGGGGCATGAGAGGGGAGTGGGGGGAACAGGGGAGACACGAGGCATGAGCGGGGAGTGGGAAGAACAGGAGAGAGACACGGGGCATGAGCAGGGGGTGGGGGGCAACAGCAGGGAGACACGGGGCATGACCGGGGGGTGGGGGGTAACAGGAGTTAGACACGGGTCATGAGCAGGGGGTGGGGGCAACAGTAGGGGGACACGGGGCATGGCCGGGGGGTGGGGAGCAACAGGAGAGAGACACGGGGCATGAGAGGGGGTGGGGAGTAACAGGAGAGAGACACGGGGCATGAGTGGTGGGGTGGGGGGCAACAGCAGGAAGACACGGGGCATGACTGGGGGTTGGGGGGTAACAGGAGAGAGACACGGGGCATGAGCGGGGGTGGGGGGCAACAGCAGGGAGACACGGGGCATGAGCGGGGGGTGGGGGGAACAGGAGAGAGACTCGGGGCATGAGCGGGGGTGGGGGGTAACAGCAGGGAGACACAGGGCTTGACCGGGGGGTGGGTGGCAACAGGAGAGAGACACAGGGCATGAGCGGTGGGTGGGGGGCAACAGCAGGGAGACACAAGGCATGACCGGAGAGTGGGGGGCAACAGGAGAGAAACACGGGGCATGAGAGGAGGGGTGGGTGGTAACAGGAGAAAGACATGGGGCATGAATGGGGGGTGGGGGTAACAGGAGATAGACAGGGGGCATGAGAGGGGGTGGGGGGCAACAGCAGGGAGACATGGGGCAAGAGCAGGGGTGGGGGCAACAGCAGGGAGACACGGGGCATGACCGGGGATGGGGGCAACAGCAGCGAGACCCGGGGCATGAGAGGGCGGTGGGGGTAACAGGAGAGAGACACGGTGCATGAGCAGGGGGTGGGGGCAACAGCAGGGAGACACAGGGCATGACCAGGGGTGGGGGGCAAAAGCAGGGAGACCCGGGGCATGAGAGGGCGGTGGGGGTAACAGGCGAGAGACACGGGGCATGAGAGGGGGGTGGTGGTGAAACAGGAGAGAGACACAGGGCATGAGCGGGGGGTGGGGGGCAACAGAAGGGAGACACAGGGCATGAGAGGGTGTGGGGGGCAAAAGGAGAGAGACAGGGGCATGTGAGGGGAGTGGGAGGTAACAGGTGAGAGACACGGGGTATGAAAGGGGGTGGTGGTGTAACAGGAGAGAGACACAGGGCATGAACGGAGCGGTGGGGGCAACAGATGGAGACACAGGGCATGAACGGAGGGTGGGGGGGCAACAGCAGGGAGACAAAGGGCATGAGAGGGGGGTAACAGGAGAGAGACACGGGGCATGAGCGGGGGGTGGAGGCAACAGGAGAGAGACACGGGGCATGAGCGGGGTGTGGGGGGTAACAGGAGAGAGACACAGGGCATGACCGGGGGTGGGGGGCAACAGGAGAGAGACACAGGGCATGAGAGGGGGGTGGGGGTAACAGGAGAGAGACACGGGGCATGAGCGGGGGGTGGGGGGTAACAGGAGAGAGACACGGGGCATGAGCGGGGGTGGGGGGGCAACAACAGGGAGACACGGGGCATGAGCGGAAAGTGGGGGGCAACAGCAGGGAGACAAAGGGCATGAGAGGGGGGTAACAGGAGAGAGACACGGGGCATGAGCGGGGGGTGGAGGCAACAGGAGAGAGACACGGGGCATGAGCGGGGTGTGGGGGGTAACAGGAGAGAGACACAGGGCATGAACGGAGCGGTGGGGGCAACAGATGGAGACACGGGGCATGAACGGAGGGTGGGGGGCAACAGCAGGGAGACAAAGGGCATGAGAGGGGGGTAACAGGAGAGAGACACGGGGCATGAGCGGGGGGTGGAGGCAACAGGAGAGAGACACGGGGCATGAGCGGGGTGTGGGGGGTAACAGGAGAGAGACACAGGGCATGACCGGGGGTGGGGGGCAACAGGAGAGAGACACAGGGCATGAGAGGGGGTGGGGGTAACAGGAGAGAGACACGGGGCATGAGCGGAGGGTGGGGGGTAACAGGAGAGAGACACGGGGCATGAGCGGGGGTGGAGGGGCAACAACAGGGAGACACGGGGCATGAGCGGAAAGTGGGGGGCAACAGCAGGGAGACACGGGGCATGAGCGGGGGTGGGGGGAACACGAGGGAGACACAGGGCATGAGCGGGGGGTGGGAGGTAACAGAAGGGAGACACGGGGCATGAGTGGGGGGTGGGGGAAACAGCAGGGGGACATGGCGCATGAGCAGGGGGTGGGGGACAACAGGAGAGAGACATGGGGCATGAGCGGGGGTGGGGGCAATAGCAGGGAGACACAGGGCATGACCGGGGGTGGGGGGCAATAGCAGGGAGAACGGGGCATGACCGGGGGTGGGGGGCAACAGGAGAGAGAGACAGGGCATGAGCGTGGGGTGGGGGGCAACAGCAGGGAGAAACAAGGCATGAGCGGGGGGTGAGGGGCAACAGCAGGGAGACACAGGGCATGAGCGGGGGTGCAACAGAAGAGAGACACGGGGCATGAGTGGGGGGTGGGGGACAACAGCAGGGAGACACGGGGCATGACTGGGGGGTGGGGGGCAACAGGAGAGAGACACGGGGCATGAGAGGGGGGTGGGGATGTAACAGGAGAGAGACACAGGGCATGAGCGGTGGGTGGGGGTAACAGGAGAGAGACAAGGGGCATGAGCGGGGGGTGGGGACAACAGCAGGGAGACACGGGGCATGAGCGGAGGGTGGGGGGCAACAGCAGGGAGACACGGGGCATGGCCAGGGGTGGGGGGCAACAGCAGGGAGACCCGGGGCATGAGGGCGGTGGGGGTAACAGGAGAGAGACACAGTGCATGAGCGGGGGGTGGTGGGCAACAGCAGGAAGACACGCGGCATGAGCAGGGGGTGGGGGGCAACAGCAGGGAGACACGGGTCATGACCGGAGGGTGGGGGGCAACAGCAGGGAGACACAGGACATGAGGCATGAGCGGGGGTGGGGGGTAACAGGAGAGAGTCACGGGGTATGAGCAGGGGGTGGGGGGCAACAGCAGCTAGACACAGGGCATGACCGGTGGGTGGGGGGCAACAGGAGAGAGACACGGGGCATGAGAGGGGTGTGGGGGGTAACAGGAGAGAGACACAGGGCATGAGATGGGGATGGTGGTGTAACAGAAGAGAGGCACAGGGCATGAGCTGGGGGTGGGGTGAAACAGAAGGGAGACACAGGGCATGAGCGGAGGGTGGGGGGCAACAGCAGGGAGACAAAGGGCATGAGAGGGGGGTGGGGGGTAACAGGAGAGAGACACAGGGCATGAGTGGGGGGTGGATGCAACAGGAGAGAGACACGGGGAATGAGCGGGGGGTGGGGGGTAACAGGAGAGAGACACGGGGCATGAGTGGGGGGTGGGGGGTAACAGCAGGGAGACACAGGGCATGACCAGGGGATGGGGGCAACATGAGAGAGACAATGGGCATGAGAGGGGGTGGGGGGTAACAGGAGAGAGACACGGGGCATGAGCAGGGGGTGGGGGGTAACAGGAGAGAGACACGGGGCATGAGCAGGGGGTGGGAGGCAACAGCAGGGAGACACGGGGCATGAGCGGAGGGTGGGGGGCAACAGCAGGGAGACACGGGGCATGAGCGGGGGTGGGGAGAACAGGAGGGAGACACAGGGCATGAGCGGGGGGTGGGAGGTAACAGGAGAGAGACACGGGGCATGTGCGGGGGTGGGGGAAACAGCAGGGAGACACGGGGCATGAGCAGGGGGTGGGGGGCAACAGGAGAGAGACACAGGGCTTGAGCGGGGGATGGGGGCAACAACAGGGAGACAAGGGGCATGAGCGGAGGGTGGGGGCAACAGCAGGGAGACACGGGGCATGAGCGGGAGGTGGGAGGTAACAGGAGAGAGACACAGGGCATGAGGGGGGTGGGGGGCAACAGCAGGGAGACACGGGGCATGACCGGTGGTGGGGGGCAATAGCAGGGAGAACAGGGCATGACCGGGGGATAGGGGGCCACAGGAGAGAGACATGGGGCATGAGCGGGGGGTGGGGGGCAACAGCATGGAGACACGGGGCATGAGCAGGGGTGGGGGGAATACGAGGGAGACACGGGGCATGAGTGGGGATGGGGGTAACATGAGAGAGACACGGGGCATGAGCGGGGGGCAACAGCAAGGAGACACGGGGCATGGACAAGGGGGGTGGGGGGCAATGGCAGGGAGACAAGGGGCATGAGCGGGGGTGGGGGAACACGAGGGAGACACAGGGCATGAGCGGGGGGTGGGAGGTAACAGAAGGGAGACACGGGGCATGAGTGGGGGGTGGGGGAAACAGCAGGGGGACATGGCGCATGAGCAGGGGGTGGGGGACAACAGGAGAGAGACATGGGGCATGAGCGGGGGTGGGGGCAATAGCAGGGAGACACAGGGCATGACCGGGGGTGGGGGGCAACAGCAGGGAGACACGGGGCATGAGCGGGAGGTGGGAGGTAACAGGAGAGAGACACCAGGCATGAGCGGGGGGTGGGGGCAACAGCAGGGAGACACGGGGCATGAGCAGGGGGTGGGGGGCAACAGGAGAGAGACACAGGGCATGAGGGGGGTGGGGGGCAACAGCAGGGAGACACGGGGCATGACCGGTGGTGGGGGCAATAGCAGGGAGAACAGGGCATGACCGGGGGATAGGGGGCCACAGGAGAGAGACATGGGGCATGAGCGGGGGGTGGGGGGCAACAGCATGGAGACACGGGGCATGAGCAGGGGTGGGGGGAATACGAGGGAGACACGGGGCATGAGTGGGGATGGGGGTAACATGAGAGAGACACGGGGCATGAGCGGGGGGCAACAGCAGGGAGACACGGGGCATGGACAAGGGGGGTGGGGGGCAATGGCAGGGAGACACGGGGCATGAGCGGGGGGTGGGGGGTAACAGGAGAGACACACGGGGCATGAGCGGGGGGTGGAGGGGCAACAGGAGAGAGATACGGGGCATGAGTGGGCGGTGGGGAGCGACAGCAGGGAGACACAGGCATGACCGGGGGGTGCGGGGCAACAGGAGAGAGACACGGGGCATGGGAGGGTGGTGGGGGGGTAACAGGAGAGAGACACAGGGCATGAGCGGGGTGTGGGGCCAACAGGAGAGAGACACAGGGCATGAGCGTGGGGTGGGGGGCAACAGCAGGGAGACACAAGGCATGAGCGGGGGGTGAGGACCAACAGCAGGGAGACACGGGGCATGAGCGGGGGTGCAACAGGAGAGAGACACAGGGCATGAGTGGGGGGTAAGGGACAACAGCAGGGAGACACGGGGCATGAGAGGGGGGTGGGGATGAAAGAGGAGAGAGACACAGGGCATGAGTGGTTGTGGGGGTAACAGCAGGGAGACATGGGGCATAACCGGAGGGTGGGGGGCAACAGCAGGGAGACACAGGGCATGACCGGGGGTGTGGGGCAACAGCAGGGAGACCCGGGGCATGAGAGGGTGGTGGGGGTAACAGGAGAGAGACACGGTGCATGATAGGGGGGTTGTGGGCAACAGCAGGGAGACATGGGGCAGGAGCAGGGGGTGGGGGGCAACAGCAGGGAGACACGGGGCATGACCGGAGGGTGGGGGGCAACAGCAGGGAGACACACGACATAAGGCATGAGCAGGGGTGGGGGGTAACAGGCGAGAGACACGGGGCATGAGCAGAGGGTGGGGGACAACAGCAGGGAGACACGGGGCATGACCGGAGGGTGGGGGGCAACAGGAGAGAGACACGGGGCATGAGAGGAGTGTGGGGGGTAACAGGAAAGAGACACGGGGCATGTGAGGGGAATGGGGGGTAACAGGCGAGAGACACGGGCTATGAGAGGGGGATGGTGGTGTAACAGGAGAGAGAAACAGGGCATGAGCGGGGGTGGGGTGCAACAGAAGGGAGACACGGGGCATGAGTGGAGGTTGGGGGGCAACAGCAGGGAGACAAAGGGAATGAGAGGGGGTGGGGGGTAACAGGAGAGAGACATGGGGAATGAGCGGGGGGGTGGGGGGTAACAGGAGAGAGACACAGGGCATGAGTGGGGGTGGGGGGCAACAGCAGGGAGGCACGGGGCATGACCGGGCGGTGGGGGCAACAGGAGAGAGACAATGGGCATGAGAGTGGGGTGGGGGTAACAGGAGAGAGAGACGGGGCATGAGCGGGGGGTGGGGGGAACAGCAGGGAGACACGGGGCATGAGTGGGTGTGGGGGGAACAGGAGGGAGACACAGGGCATGAGCGGGGGGTGGGAGGTAACAGGAGAGAGACACGGGGCATGTGCAGGGGGTGGGGGAATCAGCAGGGAGACACGGGGCATGAGCAGGGGGTGGGGGGCAACAGGAGAGAGACACAGGGCTTGAGCGGGGGATGGGGGCAACAACACAGAGACACGGGGCATGACCGGGGGGTGGGGGGCAATAGCAGGGAGAACAGGGCATGACCGGGGGTGGGGGGCAACAGGAGAGAGACACGGGGCATGAGCGGGGGATGGGGGGCAACAGCAGGGAGACACGAGGCATGAGCGGGGGGTGAGGGGCAACAGCAGGGAGACACGGGGCATGAGCAGGGGGTGGGGGGAACACGAGGGAGACACGGGGCATTAGAGGGAGTGGGGGTAACAGGAGAGAGACACAGGGCATCAGCAGGGGGTTGGGGGCAACAGCAGGGAGACACAGGGCATGACCCGGGGGTTGGGGGCAACAGAAGGGAGACACAGGGCATGAGAGGGGGGTGGGGGGGTTACAGGAGAGAGACACGGGGCATGAGAGGGGGGTGGGGGTAACAGGAGAGAGACATGGTGCATGAGCGGGGGGGTGTGGGGCAACAGGAGAGAGACACAGGGCATGAGAAGGGGGTAGGGGGTAACAGGAGAGAGACACAGGGCATGAGAGGGGGTGGAGGGTAACAGGAGAGAGACACAGGGCATGAGAGGGGAGTGGGGGGCAACAGCAGGGAGATATGGGGCATGAGCAGGGGGAACACAAGGGAGACACAGGGCATGAGAGGGGAGTGGGGGTAACAGGAGAGAGACACAGGGCATGAGCGGGGGGTGAGGGGCAACAGCAGGGAGACACGGGGCAGTAGCAGGGGGCAACAGGATAAAGACACGGGCATGAGCGGGAGGTGGGGGGTAACAAGAGAGACACGAGGCGTAAGCGGGGGGTGGGGGGAACAGGAGAGAGACACGGGGCATGAGCGGGGGGTGGGGGCAACAGGAGGGAGACATGGGGCATGACCAGGGGTGGGGGGCAACAGGAGAGAGACACGGAGCATGAGCGGGGGGTGGGGGGCATCAGTAGGGAGACACGGGGCATGAGCAGCGAGTGGGAGGCAACAGCAGGGAGACACGGGGCATGATCGGGGGGTGGGGGGTAACAGGAGAGAGACACGGGGCATGAGCGGGGGGTGGGGGGCAACAGGAGGGAGACACGGGGCATGAGAGGGGAGTGGGGGCAACAGGGGAGACACGAGGCATGAGCGGGGAGTGGGAAGAACAGGAGAGAGACACGGGGCATGAGCAGGGGGTGGGGGGCAACAGCAGGGAGACACGGGGCATAACCGGGGGTGGGGGGTAACAGGAGTTAGACACGGGTCATGAGCAGGGGGTGGGGGCAACAGTAGGGGGACACGGGGCATGGCCGGGGGGTGGGGAGCAACAGGAGAGAGACACGGGGCATGAGAGGGGGTGGGGAGTAACAGGAGAGAGACACGGGGCATGAGTGGTGGGGTGGGGGGCAACAGCAGGAAGACACGGGGCATGACTGGGGGTTGGGGGGTAACAGGAGAGAGACACGGGGCATGAGCGGGGGTGGGGGGCAACAGCAGGGAGACACGGGGCATGAGCGGGGGGTGGGGGGAACAGGAGAGAGACTCGGGGCATGAGCGGGGGTGGGGGGTAACAGCAGGGAGACACAGGGCTTGACCGGGGGGTGGGTGGCAACAGGAGAGAGACACAGGGCATGAGCGGTGGGTGGGGGGCAACAGCAGGGAGACACAAGGCATGACCAGAGAAACACGGGGCATGAGAGGAGGGGTGGGTGGTAACAGGAGAAAGACATGGGGCATGAATGGGGGGTGGGGGTAACAGGAGATAGACAGGGGGCATGAGAGGGGGTGGGGGGCAACAGCAGGGAGACATGGGGCAAGAGCAGGGGTGGGGGCAACAGCAGGGAGACACGGGGCATGACCGGGGATGGGGGGCAACAGCAGGGAGACCCGGGGCATGAGAGGGCGGTGGGGGTAACAGGAGAGAGACACGGTGCATGAGCAGGGGATGGGGGAAACAGCAGGGAGACACAGGGCATGACCAGGGGTGGGGGGCAAAAGCAGGGAGACCCGGGGCATGAGAGGGCGGTGGGGGTAACAGGCGAGAGACACGGGGCATGAGAGGGGGGTGGTGGTGTAACAGGAGAGAGACACAGGGCATGAGCGGGGGGTGGGGGGCAACAGAAGGGAGACACAGGGCATGAGAGGGTGTGGGGGGCAACAGGAGAGAGACAGGGGCATGTGAGGGGAGTGGGAGGTAACAGGTGAGAGACACGGGGCATGAAAGGGGGTGGTGGTGTAACAGGAGAGAGACACAGGGCATGAACGGAGCGGTGGGGGCAACAGATGGAGACACGGGGCATGAACGGAGGGTGGGGGGCAACAGCAGGGAGACAAAGGGCATGAGAGGGGGGTAACAGGAGAGAGACACGGGGCATGAGCGGGGGGTGGAGGCAACAGGAGAGAGACACGGGGCATGAGCGGGGTGTGGGGGGTAACAGGAGAGAGACACAGGGCATGACCGGGGGTGGGGGGCAACAGGAGAGAGACACAGGGCATGAGAGGGGGGTGGGGGTAACAGGAGAGAGACACGGGGCATGAGCGGGGGGTGGGGGTAACAGGAGAGAGACACGGGGCATGAGCGGGGGTGGGGGGGCAACAACAGGGAGACACGGGGCATGAGCGGAAAGTGGGGGGCAACAGCAGGGAGACAAAGGGCATGAGAGGGGGGTAACAGGAGAGAGACACGGGGCATGAGCGGGGGGTGGAGGCAACAGGAGAGAGACACGGGGCATGAGCGGGGTGTGGGGGGTAACAGGAGAGAGACACAGGGCATGAACGGAGCGGTGGGGGCACCAGATGGAGACACGGGGCATGAACGGAGGGTGGGGGGCAACAGCAGGGAGACAAAGGGCATGAGAGGGGGGTAACAGGAGAGAGACACGGGGCATGAGCGGGGGGTGGAGGCAACAGGAGAGAGACACGGGGCATGAGCGGGGTGTGGGGGGTAACAGGAGAGAGACACAGGGCATGACCGGGGGTGGGGGGCAACAGGAGAGAGACACAGGGCATGAGAGGGGGGTGGGGGTAACAAGAGAGAGACACGGGGCATGAGAGGGGGTGGAGGGTAACAGGAGAGAGACACAGGGCATGAGAGGGGAGTGGGGGGCAACAGCAGGGAGATATGGGGCATGAGCGGGGGGAACACAAGGGAGACACGGGGCATGAGAGGGGAGTGGGGGTAACAGGAGAGAGACACAGGGCATGAGCGGGGGGTGAGGGGCAACAGCAGGGAGACACGGGGCAGTAGCAGGGGGCAACAGGAGAAAGACACGGGCATGAGCGGGAGGTGGGGGGTAACAAGAGAGACACGAGGCGTAAGCGGGGGGTGGGGGGAACAGGAGAGAGACACGGGGCATGAGCGGGGGGTGGGGGGCAACAGGAGGGAGACATGGGGCATGACCAGGGGTGGGGGGCAACAGGAGAGAGACACGGAGCATGAGCGGGGGGTGGGGGGCATCAGTAGGGAGACACAGGGCATGAGCAGGGAGTGGGGGGCAACAGCAGGGAGACACGGGGCATGATCGGGGGGTGGGGGGTAACAGGAGAGAGACACGGGGCATGAGCGGGGGTGGGGGGCAACAGGAGGGAGACACGGGGCATGAGAGTGGAGTGGGGGGAACAGGGGAGACACGAGGCATGAGCGGGGAGTGGGAAGAACAGGAGAGAGACACGGGGCATGAGCAGGGGGTGGGGGGCAACAGCAGGGAGACACGGCGCATAACCGGGGGGTGGGGGGTAACAGGAGTTAGACACGGGTCATGAGCAGGGGGTGGGGGCAACAGTAGGGGGACACGGGGCATGGCCGGGGGTGGGGAGCAACAGGAGAGAGACACGGGGCATGAGAGGGGGTGGGGAGTAACAGGAGAGAGACACGGGGCATGAGTGGTGGGGTGGGGGGCAACAGCAGGAAGACACGGGGCATGACTGGGGGTTGGGGGGTAACAGGAGAGAGACACGGGGCATGAGCGGGGGTGGGGGGCAACAGCAGGGAGACACAGGGCATGAGCGGGGGGTGGGGGGAACAGGAGAGAGACTCGGGGCATGAGCGGGGGTGGGGGGTAACAGCAGGGAGACACAGGGCTTGACCGGGGGGTGGGTGGCAACAGAAGAGAGACACAGGGCATGAGCGGTGGGTGGGGGACAACAGCAGGGAGACACAAGGCATGACCGGAGAGTGGGGGGCAACAGGAGAGAAACACGGGGCATGAGAGGAGGGGTGGGTGGTAACAGGAGAAAGACATGGGGCATGAATGGGGGGTGGGGGTAACAGGAGATAGACAGGGGGCATGAGAGGGGGTGGGGGGCAACAGCAGGGAGACATGGGGCAAGAGCAGGGGTGGGGGCAACAGCAGGGAGACACGGGGCATGACCGGGGATGGGGGGCAACAGCAGGGAGACCCGGGGCATGAGAGGGCGGTGGGGGTAACAGGAGAGAGACAAGGTGCATGAGCAGGGGGTGGGGGCAACAGCAGGGAGACACAGGGCATGACCAGGGGTGGGGGGCAAAAGCAGGGAGACCCGGGGCATGAGAGGGCGGTGGGGGTAACAGGCGAGAGACACGGGGCATGAGAGGGGGGTGGTGGTGTAACAGGAGAGAGACACAGGGCATGAGCGGGGGGTGGGGGGCAACAGAAGGGAGACACAGGGCATGAGAGGGTGTGGGGGGCAACAGGAGAGAGACAGGGGCATGTGAGGGGAGTGGGAGGTAACAGGTGAGAGACACGGGGCATGAAAGGGGGTGGTGGTGTAACAGGAGAGAGACACAGGGCATGAACGGAGCGGTGGGGGCAACAGATGGAGACACGGGGCATGAACGGAGGGTGGGGGGCAACAGCAGGGAGACAAAGGGCATGAGAGGGGGGTAACAGGAGAGAGACACGGGGCATGAGCGGGGGGTGGAGGCAACAGGAGAGAGACACGGGGCATGAGCGGGGTGTGGGGGGTAACAGGAGAGAGACACAGGGCATGACCGGGGGTGGGGGGCAACAGGAGAGAGACACAGGGCATGAGAGGGGGGTGGGGGTAACAGGAGAGAGACACGGGGCATGAGCGGGGGGTGGGGGGTAACAGGAGAGAGACACGGGGCATGAGCGGGGGTGGGGGGGCAACAACAGGGAGACACGGGGCATGAGCGGAAAGTGGGGGGCAACAGCAGGGAGACAAAGGGCATGAGAGGGGGGTAACAGGAGAGAGACACGGGGCATGAGCGGGGGGTGGAGGCAACAGGAGAGAGACACGGGGCATGAGCGGGGTGTGGGGGGTAACAGGAGAGAGACACAGGGCATGAACGGAGCGGTGGGGGCAACAGATGGAGACACGGGGCATGAACGGAGGGTGGGGGGCAACAGCAGGGAGACAAAGGGCATGAGAGGGGGTAACAGGAGAGAGACACGGGGCATGAGCGGGGGGTGGAGGCAACAGGAGAGAGACACGGGGCATGAGCGGGGTGTGGGGGGTAACAGGAGAGAGACACAGGGCATGACCGGGGGTGGGGGGCAACAGGAGAGAGACACAGGGCATGAGAGGGGGGTGGGGGTAACAGGAGAGAGACACGGGGCATGACTAGGGGGTGGGGGGTAACAGGAGAGAGACACGGGGCATGAGCGGGGGTGGGGGGGCAACAACAGGGAGACACGGGGCATGAGCGGAAAGTGGGGGGCAACAGCAGGGAGACACGGGGCATGAGCGGGGGTGGGGGGAACACGAGGGAGACACAGGGCATGAGCGGGGGGTGGGAGGTAACAGAAGGGAGACACGGGGCATGAGTGGGGGGTGGGGGAAACAGCAGGGGGACATGGCGCATGAGCAGGGGGTGGGGGACAACAGGAGAGAGACATGGGGCATGAGCGGGGGTGGGGGCAATAGCAGGGAGACACAGGGCATGACCGGGGGTGGAGGGCAATAGCAGGGAGAACGAGGCATGACCGGGGGTGGGGGGCAACAGGAGAGAGACACAGGGCATGAGGGTGGGGTGGGGGGCAACAGCAGGGAGAAACAAGGCATGAGCGGGGGGTGAGGGGCAACAGCAGGGAGACACAGGGCATGAGCGGGGGTGCAACAGAAGAGAGACACGGGGCATGAGTGGGGGGTGGGGGACAACAGCAGGGAGACACGGGGCATGACTGGGGGGTGGGGGGCAACAGGAGAGAGACACGGGGCATGAGAGGGGGGTGGGGATGTAACAGGAGAGAGACACAGGGCATGAGCGGTGGGTGGTGGTAACAGGAGAGAGACAAGGGGCATGAGCGGGGGGTGGGGACAACAGCAGGGAGACACGGGGCATGAGCGGAGGGTGGGGGGCAACAGCAGGGAGACACGGGGCATGGCCAGGGGTGGGGGGCAACAGCAGGGAGACCCGGGGCATGAGGGCGGTGGGGGTAACAGGAGAGAGACACAGTGCATGAGCGGGGGGTGGTGGGCAACAGCAGGAAGACACGCGGCATGAGCAGGGGGTGGGGGGCAACAGCAGGGAGACACGGGTCATGACCGGAGGGTGGGGGGAAACAGCAGGGAGACACAGGACATGAGGCATGAGCGGGGGTGGGGGGTAACAGGAGAGAGTCACGGGGTATGAGCAGGGGGTGGGGGGCAACAGCAGCTAGACACAGGGCATGACCGGTGGGTGGGGGGCAACAGGAGAGAGACACGGGGCATGAGAGGGGTGTGGGGGGTAACAGGAGAGAGACACAGGGCATGAGATGGGGATGGTGGTGTAACAGAAGAGAGGCACAGGGCATGAGCTGGGGGTGGGGTGAAACAGAAGGGAGACACAGGGCATGAGCGGAGGGTGGGGGGCAACAGCAGGGAGACAAAGGGCATGAGAGGGGGGTGGGGGGTAACAGGAGAGAGACACAGGGCATGAGTGGGGGGTGGATGCAACAGGAGAGAGACACAGGGAATGAGCGGGGGGTGGGGGGTAACAGGAGAGAGACACGGGGCATGAGTGGGGGGTGGGGGGCAACAGCAGGGAGACACAGGGCATGACCAGGGGATGGGGGGCAACATGAGAGAGACAATGGGCATGAGAGGGGGTGGGGGGTAACAGGAGAGAGACACGGGGCATGAGCAGGGGGTGGGTGGTAACAGGAGAGAGACACGGGGCATGAGCAGGGGGTGGGAGGCAACAGCAGGGAGACACGGGGCATGAGCGGAGGGTGGGGGGCAACAGCAGGGAGACACGGGGCATGAGCGGGGGTGGGGAGAACAGGAGGGAGACAAGGGGCATGAGCGGGGGGTGGGAGGTAACAGGAGAGAGACACGGGGCATGTGCGGGGGTGGGGGAAACAGCAGGGAGACACGGGGCATGAGCAGGGGGTGGGGGGCAACAGGAGAGAGACACAGGGCTTGAGCGGGGGATGGGGGCAACAACAGGGAGACAAGGGGCATGAGCGGAGGGTGGGGGCAACAGCAGGGAGACACGGGGCATGAGCGGGAGGTGGGAGGTAACAGGAGAGAGACACCAGGCATGAGCGGGGGGTGGGGGCAACAGGAGAGAGACACAGGGCATGAGGGGGGTGGGGGGCAACAGCAGGGAGACACGGGGCATGACCGGTGGTGGGGGGCAATAGCAGGGAGAACAGGGCATGACCGGGGGATAGGGGGCCACAGGAGAGAGACATGGGGCATGAGCGGGGGGTGGGGGGCAACAGCATGGAGACACGGGGCATGAGCAGGGGTGGGGGGAATACGAGGGAGACACGGGGCATGAGTGGGGATGGGGGTAACATGAGAGAGACACGGGGCATGAGCGGGGGGCAACAGCAGGGAGACACGGGGCATGGACAAGGGGGGTGGGGGGCAATGGCAGGGAGACACGGGGCATGAGCGGGGGTGGGGGGAACACGAGGGAGACACAGGGCATGAGCGGGGGGTGGGAGGTAACAGAAGGGAGACACGGGGCATGAGTGGGGGGTGGGGGAAACAGCAGGGGGACATGGCGCATGAGCAGGGGGTGGGGGACAACAGGAGAGAGACATGGGGCATGAGCGGGGGTGGGGGCAATAGCAGGGAGACACAGGGCATGACAGGGGGTGGGGGGCAACAGCAGGGAGACACGGGGCATGAGCGGGAGGTGGGAGGTAACAGGAGAGAGACACCAGGCATGAGCGGGGGGTGGGGGCAACAGCAGGGAGACACGGGGCATGAGCAGGGGGTGGGGGGCAACAGGAGAGAGACACAGGGCATGAGGGGGGTGGGGGGCAACAGCAGGGAGACACGGGGCATGACCGGTGGTGGGGGGCAATAGCAGGGAGAACAGGGCATGACCGGGGGATAGGGGGCCACAGGAGAGAGACATGGGGCATGAGCGGGGGGTGGGGGGCAACAGCATGGAGACACGGGGCATGAGCAGGGGTGGGGGGAATACGAGGGAGACACGGGGCATGAGTGGGGATGGGGGTAACATGAGAGAGACACGGGGCATGAGCGGGGGGCAACAGCAGGGAGACACGGGGCATGGACAAGGGGGGTGGGGGGCAATGGCAGGGAGACATGGGGCATGAGCGGGGGGTGGGGGGTAACAGGAGAGACACACGGGGCATGAGCGGGGGGTGGAGGGGCAACAGGAGAGAGATACGGGGCATGAGTGGGGGGTGGGGAGCGACAGCAGGGAGACACGGGCATGACCGGGGGGTGTGGGGCAACAGGAGAGAGACACGGGGCATGGGAGGGTGGTGGGGGGGTAACAGGAGAGAGACACAGGGCATGAGCGGGGTGTGGGGCCAACAGGAGAGAGACACAGGGCATGAGCGTGGGGTGGGGGGCAACAGCAGGGAGACACAAGGCATGAGCGGGGGGTGAGGGCCAACAGCAGGGAGACACGGGGCATGAGCGGGGGTGCAACAGGAGAGAGACACAGGGCATGAGTGGGGGGTAAGGGACAACAGCAGGGAGACACGGGGCATGAGAGGGGGGTGGGGATGAAAGAGGAGAGAGACACAGGGCATGAGTGGTTGTGGGGGTAACAGCAGGGAGACATGGGGCATAACCGGAGGGTGGGGGCAACAGCAGGGAGACACAGGGCATGACCGGGGGTGCGGGGCAACAGCAGGGAGACCCGGGGCATGAGAGGGCGGTGGGGGTAACAGGAGAGAGACACGGTGCATGATAGGGGGGTTGTGGGCAACAGCAGGGAGACATGGGGCATGAGCAGGAGGTGGGGGGCAACAGCAGGGAGACACGGGGCATGACCGGAGGGTGGGGGGCAACAGCAGGGAGACACAGGACATAAGGCATGAGCAGGGGTGGGGGGTAACAGGCGAGAGACACGGGGCATGAGCAGGGGGTGGGGGACAACAGCAGGGAGATACGGGGCATGACCGGAGGGTGGGGGGCAACAGGAGAGAGACACGGGGCATGAGAGGAGTGTGGGGGGTAACAGGAAAGAGACACGGGGCATGTGAGGGGAATGGGGGGTAACAGGCGAGAGACACGGGCTATGAGAGGGGGATGGTGGTGTAACAGGAGAGAGAAACAGGGCATGAGCGGGGGTGGGGTGCAACAGAAGGGAGACACGGGGCATGAGCGGAGGTTGGGGGGCAACAGCAGGGAGACAAAGGGCATGAGAGGAGGGTGGGGGGTAACAGGAGAGAGACATGGGGAATGAGCGGGGGGTGGGGGGTAACAGGAGAGAGACACAGGGCATGAGTGGGGGTGGGGGGCAACAGCAGGGAGGCACGGGGCATGACCGGGCGGTGGGGGCAACAGGAGAGAGACAATGGGCATGAGAGTGGGGTGGGGGTAACAGGAGAGAGAGACGGGGCATGAGCGGGGGGTGGGGGGAACAGCAGGGAGACACGGGGCATGAGTGGGTGTGGGGGGAACAGGAGGGAGACACAGGGCATGAGCGGGGGGTGGGAGGTAACAGGAGAGAGACACGGGGCATGTGCAGGGGGTGGGGGAAACAGCAGGGAGACACGGGGCATGAGCAGGGGGTGGGGGGCAACAGGAGAGAGGACACAGGGCTTGAGCGGGGGATGGGGGCAACAACACAGAGACACGGGGCATGACCGGGGGGTGGGGGGCAATAGCAGGGAGAACAGGGCATGACCGGGGGTGGGGGGCAACAGGAGAGAGACACGGGGCATGAGCGGGGGATGGGGGGCAACAGCAGGGAGACACGAGGCATGAGCGGGGGGTGAGGGGCAACAGCAGGGAGACACGGGGCATGAGCGGGGGTGCAACAGGAAAGAGACACAGGGCATGAGTGGGGGGTGGGGGGCAACAGCAGGGAGAAATGGGGCATGACCGGGGGGTGGGGGGCAACAGGAGAGAGACAAGGGGCATGAGAGGGGGTGGGGGTGTAACAGGAGAGAGACACAGGGAATGAGCGGTGGGTGGGGGGTAACAGGAGAGAGACAAGGGGCATGAGCAGGGGGTGGGGGCAACAGCAGGGAGACACGGGGCATGATCGGAGGGTGGGGGGCAACAGCAGGGAGACACGGGGCATGAGCGGGGGGTTGGGGGAAAACGAGGGAGACACAGGGCATGAGCGGGGGTGGGAGGTAACAGGAGAGAGACACCAGGCATGAGCGGGGGGTGGGGACAACAGCAGGGAGACACGGGGCATGAGCAGGGGGTGGGGGGCAACAGGAGAGAGACACATGGCATGAGGGTGGGTGGGGGGCAACAGCAGGGAGACACGGGGCATGACCGGTGGTGGGGGGCAATAGCAGGGAGAACAGGGCATGACCTGGGATAGGGGGCCACAGGAGAGAGAAATGGGGCATGAGCGGGGGGTGGGGGGCAACAGCATGGAGACACGGGGCATGAGCAGGGGTGGGGGGAACATGAGGGAGACATGGGGCATGAGTGGGGGTGGGGGGTAACAGGAGAGAGACACGGGGCATGAGCGGGGGCAACAGCAGGGAGACACGGGGCATGGAGAAGGGGGGTGGGGGGCAACGGCAGGGAGACACGGGGCATGAGCGGGGGGTTGGGGGTAACAGGAGAGAGACACGGGGCATGAGCGGGGGGTGGAGGGGCAACAGGAGAGAGATACGGGGCATGAGTGGGGGGTGGGCAGCAACAGCAGGGAGACACGGGGCATGACCGGGGGGTGGGGGTCAACAGGAGAGAGACACGGGGCATGAGAGGGGGTGGGGCGGTAGCAGGAGAGAGACACGGGGCATGAGCGGGGGTAACCGGAGAGAGACACGGGGCATGAGAGGAGGGTGGGGGGCAGCAGCAGGGAGACACTGGGCATGAGCAGAGGGTGGGGGCAACAGCAGGGAGACATGGGGCATGAGCGGGGGTGGGGGGGACACGAGGGAGACATGGGGCATGAGCGGGGGGTGGGAGGTAACAGGAGAGAGATACGGGGCATGAGCAGGGGGTGGGGGCAACAGCAGGGAGACACAGGGCATGAGTGGTGGGTGGGGGGCAACAGGAGAGAGAAAAGTGGGCATGAGCAGGGGGTGCGGGGCAACAGCAGGGAGACACAGGGCATGACTGGGGGGAATCAGCAAGGAGAACGAGGCATGACCGGGGGGTGGGGGGGCAACAGGAGAGAGACACGGGGCATGAGCAGGGGGTGGGGGCAACAGCAGGGAGACACGGGGCACGAGCGGGGGGTGGGGGGAACACGAGGGAGACAGGGGGCATGAGCGGGGGTGGGGGGGTAACAGGAGAGAGACACGGAGCATGAGCGGGGGGCAACAGCAGGAGACATGGGGCATGAGTGGGGAGTGGGGGGCAACAGCAGGGAGACACGGGGCATGAGCATGGGGTGGAGGGCAACAGCATGGAGACACAGGGCATGATCGGGGGGTGGGGGGTAACAGGGGAGAGACACGTGGCATGAGCGGGGGGTGGGGAGCAACAGCAGGGAGACACGGGGGAATGACTGGCAGTGGGGGGCAACAGGAGAGAGACAAGGGGCATGAGAGGGGGTGGGGGTAACAGGAGAGAGACACGGGGCATGAGAGGGGGGTGAGGGGTAACAGGAGAGAGACATGGGGCATGAGAGGGGGGTGGGAGGTAACAGGAGAGAGATACGGGACATGAGCGGGGGGTGGGGGGCAACAGCAGGGAGACACGGGGCATGAGCGGAGGGTGGGGGACAACAGCAGGGAGCACGGGGCATGAGAGGGGGGTGGGGGTGACAGGAGAGAGACACGGGCATGAGCGGGGTGTGGGGGCAACAGGAGAGAGACACAGGGCATGAGCGGGGGGTGGGGGACAACAGCAGGGAGACACGGGGCATGAACGGGGGGTGAGGGGCAAGAGCAGGGAGACACGGGGCATGACTGGGGGGTGGGAGGAACAGGAGAGAGACAGGGGGCATGAGCTGGGCAGGGGGGCAACAGCAGGGAGACACGGGGCATGACCGGGGGGTGGGAGGCAACAGGAGAGAGACACGGGGCATGAGCGGTGGATGGGGGCAACAGCAGGGAGACACGGGGCATGTTCGGGGGGTGGGGGGTAACAGGGGAGAGACATGTGGCATGAGCGGGGGGTGGGGGGCAACAGCAGGGAGACACGGGGCATGACTGGCAGTGGGGGGCAACAGGTGAGAGACAAGGGGCATAAAAGGGGGGTGGGGGTAACAGGAGAGAGACACGGGGCATGAGAGGGGGGTGGGGGGTAACAGGAGAGAGACACAGTGCATGAGCGGGGGGTGGGAGGTAACAGGAGAGAGACACGGGGCATGTGCGGGGGGTGGGGGAAACAGCAGGGAGACAAGGGGCATGAGCGGAGGGTGGGGGCAACAGCAGGGAGACACGGGGCATGAGCGGGAGGTGGGGGGAAAACGAGGGAGACACGGGGCATGAGCGGGGGGTGGGAGGTAACAGGAGAGAGACACCAGGCATGAGCGAGGGGTCGGGGCAACAGCAGGGAGACACGGGGCATGAGCAGGGGGTGGGGGGCAACAGGAGAGAGACACAGGGCATGAGGGGCGTGGGGGGCAACAGCAGGGAGACACGGGGCAGGACCGGTGGTGGGGGCAATAGCAGGGAGAACGGGGCATGACCGGGGGATAGGGGGCCACAGGAGAGAGACATGGGGCATGAGCGGAGGGTGGGGGGCAACAGCATGGAGACACGGGGCATGAGCAGGGGTGGGGGGAATACGAGGGAGACACGGGGCATGAGTGGGGATGGGGGTAACATGAGAGAGACACGGGGCATGAGCGGGGGGCAACAGCAGGGAGACACGGGGCATGTACAAGGGGGGTGGGGGGCAATGGCAGGGAGACACGGGGCATGAGCGGGGGGTGGGGGTAACAGGAGAGACACATGGGGCATGAGCGGGGGGTGGAGGGGCAAGAGGAGAGAGATACGGGGCATGAGTGGGGGGTGGGGAGCAACAGCAGGGAGACACGGACATGACCGGGGGGTGCGGGGCAACAGGAGAGAGACACGGGGCATGGGAGGGTGGTGGGGGGGTAACAGGAGAGAGACACAGGGCATGAGGGCTGTGTGGGGGGCAACAGGAGAGAGACACAGGGCATGAGCGTGGGGTGGGGGGCAACAGCAGGGAGACACAAGGCATGAGCGGGGGTGAGGGCCAACAGCAGGGAGACATGGGGCATGAGCGGGGGTGCAACAGGAGAGAGACACAGGGCATGAGTGGGGGGTGGGGGACAACAGCAGGGAGACACGGGGCATGACTGGGGGATGGGGAGCAAAAGGAGAGAGACACGGGGCATGAGAGGGGGGTGGGGATGAAACAGGAGAGAGACACAGGGCATGAGTGGTGGTGGGGTAACAGCAGGGAGACATGGGGCATAACCGGAGGGTGGGGGGCAACAGCAGGGAGACACAGGGCATGACTGGGGGTGCAGGGCAACAGCAGGGAGACCCGGGGCATGAGAGGGCGGTGGGGGTAACAGGAGAGAGACACGGTGCATGATAGGGGGTTGTGGGCAACAGCAGGGTGACACGGGGCATGAGCAGGGGGTGGAGGGCAACAGCAGGGAGATACGGGGCATGACCGGAGGGTGGGGGGCAACAGCGGGGAGACACAGGACATAAGGCATGAGCGGGGGTGGGGGGTAACAGGCGAGAGACACGGGGCATGAGCACGGGGTGGGGGACAACAGCAGGGAGACATGGGGCATGACCGGTGGGTGGGGGGCAACAGGAGAGAGACACTGGGCATGAGAGGAGTGTGGGGGGTAACAGGAAAGAGACACGGGGCATGTGAGGGGAATGGGAGGTAACAGGCGAGAGACACGGGCTATGAGAGGGGGATGGTGGTGTAACAGGAGAGAGAAACAGGGCATGAGCAGGGGGTGGGGTGCAACAGAAGGGAGACACGGGGCATGAGCGGAGGTTGGGGGGCAACAGCAGGGAGACAAAGGGCATGAGAGGGGGTGGGGGGTAACAGGAGAGAGACATGGGGAATGAGCGGGGGGTGCGGGGTAACAGGAGAGAGACATAGGGCATGAGTGGGGGTGGGGGGCAACAGCAGGGAGGCACGGGGCATGACCGGGCGGTGGGGGCAACAGGAGAGAGACAATGGGCATGAGAGGGGGGTGGGGGTAACAGGAGAGAGAGACGGGGCGTGAGCGGGGGGTGGGGGGAACAGCAGGGAGACACGGGGCATGAGTGGGTGTGGGGGGAACAGGAGGGAGACACAGGGCATGAGCGGGGGGTGGGAGGTAACAGGAGAGAGACACGGGGCATGTGCGGGGGTTGGGGGAACAGCAGGGAGACACGGGGCATGAGTGGGTGTGGGGGGAACAGGAGGGAGACACAGGGCATGAGCGGGGGGTGGGAGGTAACAGGAGAGAGACACGGGGCATGTGCGGGGGTTGGGGGAACCAGCAGGGAGACACGGGGCATGAGCATGGGGTGGAGGGCAACAGCATGGAGACACGGGGCATGATCGGGGGGTGGGGGGTAACAGGGGAGAGACACGTTGCATGAGTGGGGGGTGGGGAGCAACAGCAGGGAGACACGGGGGAATGACTGGCAGTGGGGGGCAACAGGAGAGAGACAAGGGGCATGAGAGGGGGTGGGGGTAACAGGAGAGAGACACGGGGCATGAGAGGGGGGTGGGGGGTAACAGGAGAGAGACATGGGGCATGAGAGGGGGGTGGGAGGTAACAGGAGAGAGATACGGGACATGAGCGGGGGGGTGGGGGGCAACAGCAGGGAGACACGGGGCATGAGCGGAGGGTGGGGGACAACAGCAGGGAGCACGGGGCATGAGAGGGGGGTGGGGGTGACAGGAGACACGGGCATGAGCGGGGTGTGGGGGCAACAGGAGAGAGACACAGGGCATGAGCGGGGGGTGGGGGACAACAGCAGGGAGACACGGGGAATGAACGGGGGGTGAGGGGCAACAGCAGGGAGACACGGGGCATGACTGGGGGGTGGGAGGAACAGGAGAGAGACAGGGGGCATGAGCTGGGCAGGGGGGCAACAGCAGGGAGACACGGGGCATGACCGGGGGGTGGGAGGCAACAGGAGAGAGACACGGGGCATGAGCGGTGGATGGGGGCAACAGCAGGGAGACACGGGGCATGTTCGGGGGGTGCGGGGTAACAGGGGAGATACATGTGGCATGAGCGGGGGTGGGGGGCAACAGCAGGGAGACACGGGGCATGACTGGCAGTGGGGGGCAACAGGTGAGAGACAAGGGGCATAAAGGGGGGGTGGGGGTAACAGGAGAGAGATACGGGGCATGAGAGGGGGGTGGGGGGTAACAGGAGAGAGACACAGGGCATGAGCGGGGGGTGGGAGGTAACAGGAGAGAGACACGGGGCATGTGCGGGGGGTGGGGGAAACAGCAGGGAGACACGGGGCATGAGCAGGGGGTGGGGGCAACAGGAGAGAGACACAGGGCTTGAGCGGGGGATGGGGGCAACAACAGGGAGACAAGGGGCATGAGCGGAGGGTGGGGGCAACAGCAGGGAGACACGGGGCATGAGCGGGAGGTGGGGGGAAAATGAGGGAGACACGGGGCATGAGCGGGGGGGTGGGAGGTAACAGGAGAGAGACAACCAGGCATGAGCGAGGGGTGGGGGGCAACAGCAGGGAGACGGCATGAGCAGGGGGTGGGGGGCAACAGGAGAGAGACACAGGGCATGAGGGGGGTGGGGGGCAACAGCAGGAGACATGGGGCAGGACCGGTGGTGGGGGCAATAGCAGGGAGAACGGGGCATGACCGGGGGGATAGGGGGCCACAGGAGAGAGACATGGGGCATGAGCGGGGGGTGGGGGGCAACAGCATGGAGACACGGGGCATGAGCAGGGGTGGGGGGAATACGAGGGAGACACGGGGCATGAGTGGGGATGGGGGTAACATGAGAGAGACATGGGGCATGAGCGGGGGGCAACAGCAGGGAGACACGGGGCATGTACAAGGGGGGTGGGGGGCAATGGGCAGGGAGACACGGGGCATGAGCGGGGGGTGGGGGGTAACAGGAGAGACACACGGGGCATGAGCGGGGGGTGGAGGGGCAACAGGAGAGAGATACGGGGCATGAGTGGGGGTGGGAGCAACAGCAGGGAGACACGGACATGACCGGGGGGTGCGGGGCAACAGGAGAGAGACACGGGGCATGAGTGGGGAGTGGGGGGCAACAGCAGGGAGACACGGGGCATGAGCATGGGGTGGAGGACAACAGCATGGAGACACGGGGCATGATCGGGGGGTGGGGGGGTAACAGGGGAGAGACACGTGGCATGAGCGGGGGGTGGGGAGCAACAGCAGGGAGACACGGGGGAATGACTGGCAGTGGGGGGCAACAGGAGAGAGACAAGGGGCATGAGAGGGGGTGGGGGTAACAGGAGAGAGACACGGGGCATGAGAGGGGGGTGAGGGGTAACAGGAGAGAGACATGGGGCATGAGAGGGGGGTGGAGGTAACAGGAGAGAGATACGGGACATGAGCGGGGGGTGGGGGGCAACAGCAGGGAGACACGGGGCATGAGCGGAGGGTGGGGGACAACAGCAGGGAGCACGGGGCATGAGAGGGGGGTGGGGGTGACAGGAGAGAGACACGGGCATGAGCGGGGTGTGGGGGCAACAGGAGAGAGACACAGGGCATGAGCGGGGGGTGGGGGGACAACAGCAGGGAGACACGGGGCATGAACGGGGGGTGAGGGGCAACAGCAGGGAGACACGGGGCATAACTGGGGGGTGGGAGGAACAGGAGAGAGACAGGGGGCATGAGCTGGGCAGGGGGGCAACAGCAGGGAGACACGGGGCATGACCGGGGGGTGGGAGGCAACAGGAGAGAGACACGGGGCATGAGCGGTGGATGGGGGCAACAGCAGGGAGACACGGGGCATGTTCGGGGGGTGGGGGGTAACAGGGGAGAGACATGTGGCATGAGCGGGGGGTGGGGGGCAACAGCAGGGAGACACGGGGCATGACTGGCAGTGGGGGCAACAGGTGAGAGACAAGGGGCATAAAAGGGGGGTGGGGGTAACAGGAGAGAGACACGCGGCATGAGCGGCGGGTGGGGGGTAACAGGAGAGAGACACAGTGCATGAGCGGGGGGTGGGAGGTAACAGGAGAGAGACACGGGGCATGTGCGGGGGGTGGGGGAAACAGCAGGGAGACACGGGGCATGAGCAGGGGGTGGGGGGCAACAGGAGAGAGACACAGGGCTTGAGCGGGAGATGGGGGCAACAACAGGGAGACAAGGGGCATGAGCGGAGGGTGGGGGCAACAGCAGGGAGACACGGGGCATGAGCGGGAGGTGGGGGGAAAACGAGGGAGACACGGGGCATGAGCGGGGGGTGGGAGGTAACAGGAGAGAGACACCAGGCATGAGCGAGGGGTGGGGGCAACAGCAGGGAGACACAGGGCATGAGCAGGTGGTGGGGGGCAACAGGAGAGAGACACAGGGCATGAGGGGCGTGGGGGCAACAGCAGGGAGACACGGGGCAGGACCGGTGGTGGGGGCAATAGCAGGGAGAACGGGGCATGACCGGGGGATAGGGGGCCACAGGAGAGAGACATGGGGCATGAGCGGGGGGTGGGGGGCAACAGCATGGAGACACGGGGCATGAGCAGGGGTGGGGGGAATACGAGGGAGACACGGGGCATGAGTGGGGATGGGGGTAACATGAGAGAGACACGGGGCATGAGCGGGGGGCAACAGCAGGGAGACACGGGGCATGTACAAGGGGGTGGGGGGCAATGGCAGGGAGACACGGGGCATGAGCGGGGGGTGGGGGGTAACAGGAGAGACACACGGGGCATGAGCGGGGGGTGGAGGGCAAGAGGAGAGAGATACGGGGCATGAGTGGGGGGTGGGGAGCAACAGCAGGGAGACACGGACATGACCGGGGGGTGCGGGGCAACAGGAGAGAGACACGGGGCATGGGAGGGTGGTGGGGGGTAACAGGAGAGAGACACAGGGCATGAGGGGGGTGTGGGGGGCAACAGGAGAGAGACACAGGGCATGAGCGTGGGGTGGGGGGCAACAGCAGGGAGACACAAGGCATGAGCGGGGGTGAGGGCCAACAGCAGGGAGACATGGGGCATGAGCGGGGGTGCAACAGGAGAGAGACACAGGGCATGAGTGGGGGGTGGGGGACAACAGCAGGGAGACACGGGGCATGAGAGGGGGGTGGGGATGAAACAGGAGAGAGACACAGGGCATGAGTGGTGGTGGGGGTAACAGCAGGGAGACATGGGGCATAACCGGAGGGTGGGGGGCAACAGCAGGGAGACACAGGGCATGACTGGGGGTGCAGGCAACAGCAGGGAGACCCGGGGCATGAGAGGGCGGTGGGGGTAACAGGAGAGAGACACGGTGCATGATAGGGGGGTTGTGGGCAACAGCAGGGTGACACGGGGCATGAGCAGGGGGTGGAGGGCAACAGCAGGGAGATACGGGGCATGACCGGAGGGTGGGGGGCAACAGCGGGGAGACACAGGACATAAGGCATGAGCGGGGATGGGGGGTAACAGGCGAGAGACACGGGGCATGAGCAGGGGGTGGGGGACAACAGCAGGGAGACATGGGGCATGACCGGTGGGTGGGGGGCAACAGGAGAGAGACACTGGGCATGAGAGGAGTGTGGGGGGTAACAGGAAAGAGACACGGGGCATGTGAGGGGAATGGGAGGTAACAGGCGAGAGACACGGGCTATGAGAGGGGGATGGTGGTGTAACAGGAGAGAGAAACAGGGCATGAGCGGGGGTGGGGTGCAACAGAAGGGAGACACGGGGCATGAGCGGAGGTTGGGGGGCAACAGCAGGGAGACAAAGGGCATGAGAGGGGGGTGGGGGGTAACAGGAGAGAGACTTGGGGAATGAGCGGGGAGTGGGGGGTAACAGGAGAGAGACACAGGGCATGAGTGGGGGTGGGGGGCAACAGCAGGGAGGCACGGGGCATGACCGGGCGGTGGGGGCAACAGGAGAGAGACAATGGGCATGAGAGGGGGGTGGGGGTAACAGGAGAGAGAGACGGGGCGTGAGCGGGGGGTGGGGGGAACAGCAGGGAGACACGGGGCATGAGTGGGTGTGGGGGGAACAGGAGGGAGACACAGGGCATGAGCGGGGGTGGGAGGTAACAGGAGAGAGACACGGGGCATGTGCGGGGGTTGGGGGAACCAGCAGGGAGACACGGGGCATGAGCAGGGGGTGGGGGGCAACAGGAGAGAGACACAGGGCTTGAGCGGGGGATGGGGGCAACAACACGAAGACACGGGGCATGACCAGGGGGTGGGGGGCAATAGCAGGGAGAACAGGGCATGACCGGGGGTGGGGGGCAACAGGAGAGAGACACGGGGCATGAGCGGGGGATGGGGGGCAACAGCAGGGAGACACGAGGCATGAGCAGGGGGTGGGGGGCAACAGGAGAGAGACACATGGCATGAGGGCGGGTGGGGGGCAACAGCAGGGAGACACGGGGCATGACCGGTGGTGGGGGGGCAATAGCAGGGAGAACAGGGCATGACCTGGGATAGGGGGCCACAGGAGAGAGACATGGGGCATGAGCGGGGGGTGGGGGGCAACAGCATGGAGACACGGGGCATGAGCAGGGGTGGGGGGAACATGAGGGAGACATGGGGCATGAGTGGGGGTGGGGGGTAACAGGAGAGAGACACGGGGCATGAGCAGGGGCAACAGCAGGGAGACACGGGGCATGGAGAAGGGGGGTGGGGGGCAACGGCAGGGAGACACGGGGCATGAGCGGGGGGTTGGGGGTAACAGGAGAGAGACACGGGGCATGAGCGGGGGGTGGAGGGGCAACAGGAGAGAGATACGGGCATGAGTGGGGGGTGGGGGAGCAACAGCAGGGAGACACGGGGCATGACCGGTGGGTGGGGGTCAACAGGAGAGAGACACGGGGCATGAGAGGGGGTGGGGCGGTAACAGGAGAGAGACACGGGGCATGAGCGGGGGTAACCGGAGAGAGACACGGGGCATGAGAGGAGGGTGGGGGGCAGCAGCAGGGAGACACTGGGCATGAGCAAAGGTGGGGCAACAGCAGGGAGACATGGGGCATGAGCGGGGGGTGGGGGGGACACGAGGGAGACATGGGGCATGAGCGGGGGGTGGAGGTAACAGGAGAGAGATGCGGGGCATGAGCAGGGGGTGGGGGCAACAGCAGGGAGACACAGGGCATGAGTGGGGGGTGGGGGGCAACAGGAGAGAGAAAAGTGGGCATGAGCAGGGGGTGCGGGGCAACAGCAGGGAGACACAGGGCATGACCGGGGGGAATCAGCAGGGAGAACGAGGCATGACCGGGGGGTGGGGGGGCAAAAGGAGAGAGACACGGGGCATGAGCAGGGGGTGGGGGCAACAGCAGGGAGACACGGGGCACGAGCGGGGGGTGGGGGGAACACGAGGGAGACAGGGGGCATGAGCGGGGGTGGGGGGTAACAGGAGAGAGACACGGAGCATGAGCGGGGGGCAACAGCAGGGAGACATGGGGCATGAGTGTGGAGTGGGGGGCAACAGCAGGGAGACACGGGGCATGAGCATGGGGTGGGAGGGCAACAGCATGGAGACACGGGGCATGATCGGGGTGGGGGGTAACAGGGGAGAGACACGTTGCATGAGTGGGGGGTGGGGAGCAACAGCAGGGAGACACGGGGGAATGACTGGCAGTGGGGGGCAACAGGAGAGAGACAAGGGGCATGAGAGGGGGTGGGGGTAACAGGAGAGAGACACGGGGCATGAGAGGGGGGTGGGGGGTAACAGGAGAGAGACATGGGGCATGAGAGGGGGGGTGGGAGGTAACAGGAGAGAGATACGGGACATGAGCGGGGGGTGGGGGGCAACAGCAGGGAGACACGGGGCATGAGCGGAGGGTGGGGGACAACAGCAGGGAGCACGGGGCATGAGAGGGGGTGGGGGTGACAGGAGACACGGGCATGAGCGGGGTGTGGGGGCAACAGGAGAGAGACACAGGGCATGAGCGGGGGGGGGGGGACAACAGCAGGGAGACACGGGGAATGAACGGGGGGTGAGGGGCAACAGCAGGGAGACACGGGGCATGACTGGGGGGTGGGGAGGAACAGGAGAGAGACAGGGGGCATGAGCTGGGCAGGGGGCAACAGCAGGGAGACACGGGGCATGACCGGGGGGTGGGAGGTAACAGGAGAGAGAGACGGGGCGTGAGCGGGGGGTGGGGGGAACAGCAGGGAGACACGGGGCATGAGTGGGTGTGGGGGGAACAGGAGGGAGACACAGGGCATGAGGCCGGGGGTGGGAGGTAACAGGAGAGAGACACGGGGCATGAGCGGGGGGTGGGAGGTAACAGGAGAGAGACACGGGCATGTGCGGGGGTTGGGGGAACCAGCAGGGAGACACGGGGCATGAGCAGGGGTGGGGGGCAACAGGAGAGAGACACAGGGCTTGAGCGGGGGATGGGGGCAACAACACGAAGACACGGGGCATGACCAGGGGGTTGGGGGCAATAGCAGGGAGAACAGGGCATGACCGGGGGTGGGGGGCAACAGGAGAGAGACACGGGGCAGGAGCGGGGGATGGGAGGCAACAGCAGGGAGACACGAGGCATGAGCAGGGGGTGGGGGGCAACAGGAGAGAGACACATGGCATGAGGGCGGGTGGGGGGCAACAGCAGGGAGACACGGGGCATGACCGGTGGTGGGGGGCAATAGCAGGGAGAACAGGGCATGACCTGGGATAGGGGCCACAGGAGAGAGACATGGGGCATGAGCGGGGGGTGGGGGGCAACAGCATGGAGACACGGGGCATGAGCAGGGGTGGGGGGAACATGAGGGAGACATGGGGCATGAGTGGGGGTGGGGGGTAACAGGAGAGAGACACGGGGCATGAGCGGGGGCAACAGCAGGGAGACACGGGGCATGGAGAAGGGGGGTGGGGGGCAACGGCAGGGAGACACGGGGCATGAGCGGGGGGTTGGGGGTAACAGGAGAGAGACACGGGGCATGAGCGGGGGGTGGAGGGGCAACAGGAGAGAGATACGGGGCATGAGTGGGGGGTGGGGAGCAACAGCAGGGAGACACGGGGCATGACCGGTGGGTGGGGGTCAACAGGAGAGAGACACGGGGCATGAGAGGGGGTGGGGTGGTAACAGGAGAGAGACACGGGGCATGAGCGGGGGTAACCGGAGAGAGACACGGGGCATGAGAGGAGGGTGGGGGGCAGCAGCAGGGAGACACTGGGCATGAGCAGAGGGTGGGGGCAACAGCAGGGAGACATGGGGCATGAGCGGGGGTGGGGGGGACACGAGGGAGACATGGGGCATGAGCGGGGGGTGGGAGGTAACAGGAGAGAGATACGGGGCATGAGCAGGGGGTGGGGGCAACAGCAGGGAGACACAGGGCATGAGTGGGGGGTGGGGGGCAACAGGAGAGAGAAAAGTGGGCATGAGCAGGGGGTGCGGGGCAACAGCAGGGAGACACAGGGCATGACCGGGGGGAATCAGCAGGGAGAACGAGGCATGACCGGGCGGTCGGGGGGCAAAAGGAGAGAGACACGGGGCATGAGCAGGGGGTGGGGGCAACAGCAGGGAGACACGGGGCACGAGCGGGGGGTGGGGGGAACACGAGGGAGACAGGGGGCATGAGCGGGGGTGGGGGTAACAGGAGAGAGACACGGAGCATGAGCGGGGGGCAACAGCAGGGAGACATGGGGCATGAGTGGGGAGTGGGGGGCAACAGCAGGGAGACACGGGGCATGAGCATGGGGTGGAGGGCAACAGCATGGAGACACGGGGCATGATCGGGGGGTGGGGGGTAACAGGGGAGAGACACGTTGCATGAGTGGGGGGTGGGGAGCAACAGCAGGGAGACACGGGGGAATGACTGGCAGTGGGGGGCAACAGGAGAGAGACAAGGGGCATGAGAGGGGGTGGGGGTAACAGGAGAGAGACACGGGGCATGAGAGGGGGGTGGGGGGTAACAGGAGAGAGACATGGGGCATGAGAGGGGGGTGGGAGGTAACAGGAGAGAGATACGGGACATGAGCGGGGGGTGGGGGGCAACAGCAGGGAGACACGGGGCATGAGCGGAGGGTGGGGGACAACAGCAGGGAGCACGGGGCATGAGAGGGGGGTGGGGGTGACAGGAGACACGGGCATGAGCGGGGTGTGGGGGCAACAGGAGAGAGACACAGGGCATGAGCGGGGGGTGGGGGACAACAGCAGGGAGACACGGGGAATGAACGGGGGGTGAGGGGCAACAGCAGGGAGACACGGGGCATGACTGGGGGGTGGGAGGAACAGGAGAGAGACAGGGGGCATGAGCTGGGCAGGGGGGCAACAGCAGGGAGACACGGGGCATGACCGGGGGGTGGGAGGCAACAGGAGAGAGACACGGGGCATGAGCGGTGGATGGGGGCAACAGCAGGGAGACACGGGGCATGTTCGGGGGGTGCGGGGTAACAGGGGAGAGACATGTGGCATGAGCGGGGGTGGGGGGCAACAGCAGGGAGACACGGGGCATGACTGGCAGTGGGGGGCAACAGGTGAGAGACAAGGGGCATAAAGGGGGGGTGGGGGTAACAGGAGAGAGATACGGGGCATGAGAGGGGGGTGGGGGGTAACAGGAGAGAGACACAGGGCATGAGCGGGGGGTGGGAGGTAACAGGAGAGAGACACGGGGCATGTGCGGGGGGTGGGGGAAACAGCAGGGAGACACGGGGCATGAGCAGGGGGTGGGGGGCAACAGGAGAGAGACACAGGGCTTGAGCGGGGGATGGGGGCAACAACAGGGAGACAAGGGGCATGAGCGGAGGGTGGGGGCAACAGCAGGGAGACACGGGGCATGAGCGGGAGGTGGGGGGAAAATGAGGGAGACACGGGGCATGAGCGGGGGGTGGGAGGTAACAGGAGAGAGACACCAGGCATGAGCGAGGGGTGGGGGCAACAGCAGGGAGACACGGGGCATGAGCAGGGGGTGGGGGGCAACAGGAGAGAGACACAGGGCATGAGGGGGGTGGGGGGCAACAGCAGGGAGACATGGGGCAGGACCGGTGGTGGGGGCAATAGCAGGGAGAACGGGGCATGACCGGGGGATAGGGGGCCACAGGAGAGAGACATGGGGCATGAGCGGGGGGTGGGGGGCAACAGCATGGAGACACGGGGCATGAGCAGGGGTGGGAGGAATACGAGGGAGACACGGGGCATGAGTGGGGATGGGGGTAACATGAGAGAGACATGGGGCATGAGCGGGGGGCAACAGCAGGGAGACACGGGGCATGTACAAGGGGGGTGGGGGGCAATGGCAGGGAGACACGGGGCATGAGCGGGGGGTGGGGGGTAACAGGAGAGACACACGGGGCATGAGCGGGGGGTGGAGGGGCAACAGGAGAGAGATACGGGGCATGAGTGGGGGGTGGGGAGCAACAGCAGGGAGACACGGACATGACCGGGGGGTGCGGGGCAACAGGAGAGAGACACGGGGCATGGGAGGGTGGTGGGGGGGTAACAGGAGAGAGACACAGGGCATGAGGGGGGTGTGGGGGGCAACAGGAGAGAGACACAGGGCATGAGCGTGGGGTGGGGGGCAACAGCAGGGAGACACAAGGCATGAGCGGGGGTGAGGGCCAACAGCAGGGAGACATGGGGCATGAGCGGGGGTGCAACAGGAGAGAGACACAGGGCATGAGTGGGGGGTGGGGGACAACAGCAGGGAGACACGGGGCATGACTGGGGGATGGGGAGCAAAAGGAGAGAGACACGGGGCATGAGAGGGGGGTGGGGATGAAACAGGAGAGAGACACTGGGCATGATAGGGGGGTTGTGGGCAACAGCAGGGAGACACGGGGCATGAGCAGGGGGTGGAGGGCAACAGCAGGGAGATACGGGGCATGACCGGAGGGTGGGGGGCAACAGCGGGGAGACACAGGGCATGACTGGGGGTGCAGGGCAACAGCAGGGAGACCCGGGGCATGAGAGGGCGGTGGGGGTAACAGGAGAGAGACACGGTGCATGATAGGGGGGTTGTGGGCAACAGCAGGGAGACACGGGGCATGAGCAGGGGGTGGAGGGCAACAGCAGGGAGATACGGGGCATGACCGGAGGGTGGGGGCAACAGCGGGGAGACACAGGACATAAGGCATGAGCGGGGGTGGGGGGTAACAGGCGAGAGACACGGGGCATGAGCAGGGGGTGGGGGACAACAGCAGGGAGACATGGGGCATGACCGGTGGGTGGGGGCAACAGGAGAGAGACACTGGGCATGAGAGGAGTGTGGGGGGTAACAGGAAAGAGACACGGGGCATGTGAGGGGAATGGAGGTAACAGGCGAGAGACACGGGCTATGAGAGGGGGATGGTGGTGTAACAGGAGAGAGAAACAGGGCATGAGCGGGGGTGGGGGTGCAACAGAAGGGAGACACAGGGCATGAGCGGAGGTGGGGGCAACAGCAGGGAGACAAAGGGCATGAGAGGGGGGTGGGGGGTAACAGGAGAGAGACATGGGGAATGAGCGGGGGGTGGGGGGTAACAGGAGAGAGACACAGGGCATGAGTGGGGGTGGGGGGCAACAGCAGGGAGGCACGGGGCATGACCGGGCGGTGGGGGCAACAGGAGAGAGACAATGGGCATGAGAGGGGGGTGGGGGTAACAGGAGAGAGAGACGGGGCGTGAGCGGGGGGTGGGGGAAACAGCAGGGAGACACGGGGCATGAGTGGGTGTGGGGGGAACAGGAGGGAGACACAGGCATGAGCGGGGGGTGGGAGGTAACAGGAGAGAGACACGGGGCATGTGCGGGGGTTGGGGGAACCAGCAGGGAGACACGGGGCATGAGCAGGGGGTGGGGGGCAACAAGAGAGAGACACAGGGCTTGAGCGGGGGATGGGGGCAACAACACGAAGACACGGGGCATGACCGGGGGGTGGGGGGCAATAGCAGGGAGAACAGGGCATGACCGGGGGTGGGGGGCAACAGGAGAGAGACACGGGGCATGAGCGGGGGATGGGGGGCAACAGCAGGGAGACACGAGGCATGAGCGGGGTGTGAGGGGCAACAGCAGGGAGACACGGGGCATGAGCGGGGATGCAACAGGAGAGAGACACAGGGCATAAGTGGGGGGTGGGGGGCAACAGCAGGGAGAAACGGGGCATGACCGGGGGGGTGGGGGGCAACAGGAGAGAGAAGGGGCATGAGAGGGGGTGGGGGTAACAGGAGAGAGACACGGGGCATGAGAGGGGGGTGGGGGGTAACAGGAGAGAGACACAGGGCATGAGCGGGGGGTGGGAGGTAACAGGAGAGAGACACGGGGCATGTGCGGGGGGTGGGGGGAAACAGCAGGGAGACACGGGGCATGAGCAGGGGGTGGGGGGCAACAGGAGAGAGACACAGGGCTTGAGCGGGGGATGGGGGCAACAACAGGGAGACAAGGGGCATGAGCGGAGGGTGGGGCAACAGCAGGGAGACACGGGGCATGAGCAGGAGGTGGGGGGAAAACAAGGGAGACACGGGGCATGAGCAGGGGGTGGGAGGTAACAGGAGAGAGACACCAGGCATGAGCGAGGGGTGGGGGCAACAGCAGGGAGACACGGGGCATGAGCGGAGGTGGGGGCAACAGCAGGGAGACACGGGGCATGAGCAGGAGGTGGGGGGAAAACAAGGGAGACACGGGGCATGAGCGGGGGTGGGAGGTAACAGGAGAGAGACACCAGGCATGAGCGAGGGGTGGGGGGCAACAGGAGAGAGACACAGGGCATGAGGGGGGTGGGGGGCAACAGCAGGGAGACACGGGGCAGGACCGGTGGTGGGGGCAATAGCAGGGAGAACGGGGCATGACCGGGGGATAGGGGGCCACAGGAGAGAGACATGGGGCATGAGCGGGGGTGGGGGGCAACAGCATGGAGACACGGGGCATGAGCAGGGGTGGGGGGAATACGAGGGAGACACGGGGCATGAGTGGGGATGGGGGTAAAATGAGAGAGACACGGGGCATGAGCAGGGGGCAACAGCAGGGAGACACAGGGCATGGACAAGGGGGGTGGGGGGCAATGGCAGGGAGACACGGGGCATGAGCGGGGGTGGGGGGTAACAGGAGAGACACACGGGGCATGAGCGGGGGGTGGAGGGGCAACAGAGAGAGATACGGGGCATGAGTGGTGGGTGGGGAGCAACAGCAGGGAGACACAAGGCATGAGCGGGGGTGAGGGCCAACAGCAGGGAGACACGGGCATGAGCGGGGGTGCAACAGGAGAGAGACACAGGGCATGAGTGGGGGGTGGGGGACAACAGCAGGGAGACACGGGGCATGAAGGGGGATGGGGAGCAACAGGAGAGAGACACGGGGCATGAGAGGGGGCTGGGGATGAAACAGGAGAGAGACACAGGGCATGAGTGGTGGTGGGGGTAAAAGCAGGGAGACATGGGGCATAAACGGAGGGTGGGGGCAACAGCAGGGAGACACACGGCATGACTGGGGTGCGGGGCAACAGCAGGGAGACCCGGGGCATGAGAGGGCGGTGGGGGTAACAGGAGAGGGACACGGTGCATGATAGGGGGGTTGTGGGCAACAGCAGGGAGACACGGGGCATGAGCAGGGGGTGGGGGGCAACAGCAGGGAGACACGGGGCATGACCGGAGGGTGGGGGCAACAGCAGGTGACACACAGGACATAAGGCATGAGCAGGGGTCGGGGGTAACAGGCGAGAGACACGGGGCATGAGCAGGGGGTGGGGGACAACAGCAGGGAGACATGGGGCATGACCGGTGGGTGGGGGCCAACAGGAGAGAGACACTGGGCATGAGAGGAGTGTGGGGGGTAACAGGAAAGAGACACGGGGCATGTGAGGGGAATGGGAGGTAACAGGCGAGAGACACGGGCTATGAGAGGGGGATGGTGGTGTAACAGGAGAGAGAAACAGGGCATGAGCGGGGGGTGGGGTGCAACAGAAGGGAGACACGGGGCATGAGCGGAGTGTGGGGTCAACAGCAGGGAGACAAAGGGCATGAGATGGGGGTGGGGGGTAACAGGAGAGAGACATGGGGAATGAGCGGGGTGGGGGGTAACAGGAGAGAGACACAGGGCATGAGTGGGGGTGGGGGGCAACAGCAGGGAGGCACGGGGCATGACCGGGCGGTGGGGGCAACAGGAGAGTGACAATGGGCATGAGAGGGGGGTGGGGGTAACAGGAGAGAGAGACGGGGCGTGAGCGGGGGGTGGGGGGAACAGCAGGGAGACACGGGGCATGAGTGGGTGTGGGGGGAACAGGAGGGAGACACAGGGCATGAGCGGGGGGTGGGAGGTAACAGGAGAGAGACACGGGGCATGTGCGGGGGGTGGGGGGAACCAGCAGGGAGACACGGGGCATGAGCAGGGGGTGGGGGGCAACAGGAGAGAGACACAGGGCTTGAGCGGGGGATGGGGGCAACAACACAAAGACACGGGGCATGACCGGGGGAGGGGGCAATAGCAGGGAGAACAGGGCATGACCGGGGGTGGGGGGCAACAGGAGAGAGACACGGGGCATGAGCGGGGGATGGGGGGCAACAGCAGGGAGCCACAAGGCATGAGCGGGGTGTGAGAGGCAACAGCAGGGAGACACGGGGCATGAGCGGGGATGCAACAGGAGAGAGACACAGGGCATGAGTAGGGGGTGGGGGGCAACAGCAGGGAGAAACGGGGCATGACCGGGGGTGGGGGGCAACAGGAGAGAGACAAGGGGCATGAGAGGGGGGGGGGTGTAACAGGAGAGAGACACAGGGAATGAGCGGTGGGTGGGGGGTAACAGGAGAGAGACAAGGGGCATGAGCGGGGGGTGGGGGCAACAGCAGGGAGACACAGGGCATGAGCGGAGGGTGGGGGGCAACAGCAGGGAGACACGGGGCATGAGTGGGGGGTTGGGGGAAAACGAGGGAGACACAGGGCATGAGCGGGGGTGGGAGGTAACAGGAGAGAGACACCAGGCATGAGCGGGGGGTGGGGGCAACAGCAGGGAGACACGGGGCATGAGCAGGGGGTGGGGGGCAACAGGAGAGAGACACATGCCATGAAGGGGGGTGGGGGGCAACAGCAGGGAGACACGGGGCATGACCGGTGGTGGGGGGCAATAGCAGGGAGAACATGGCATGACCAGGGATAGGGGGCCACAGGAGAGAGACATGGGGCATGAGCGGGGGGTGGGGGGCAACAGCATGGAGACACGGGGCATGAGCAGGGGTGGGGGGAACATGAGGGAGATATGGGGCATGAGTGGGGGTGAGGGGTAACAGGAGAGAGACACGGGGCATGAGCGGGGGCAACAGCAGGGAGACACGGGGCATGGAGAAGGGGGGTGGGGGGCAATGGCAGGGAGACACGGGGCATGAGCGGGGGGTTGGGGGTAACAGGAGAGAGACACGGGGCATGAGCGGGGGGTGGAGGGGCAACAGGAGAGAGATACGGGGCATGAGTGGGGGGTGGGGAGCAACAGCAGGGAGACACGGGGCATGACCGGGGGGTGGGGGTCAACAGGAGAGAGACACGGGGCATGAGAGGGGGTGGGGCGGTAACAGGAGAGAGACACGGGGCATGAGCGGGGGTAACCGGAGAGAGACACGGGGCATGAGAGGAGGGTGGGGGGCAGCAGCAGGGAGACACTGGGCATGAGCAGAGGGTGGGGGCAACAGCAGGGAGACATGGGGCATGAGCGGGGGTGGGGGGGACACGAGGGAGACATGGGGCATGAGCGGGGGGTGGGAGGTAACAGGAGAGAGATACGGGGCATGAGCAGGGGGTGGGGGCAACAGCAGGGAGACACAGGGCATGAGTGGGGGGTGGGGGGCAACAGGAGAGAGAAAAGTGGGCATGAGCAGGGGGTGCGGGGCAACAGCAGGGAGACACAGGGCATGACCGGGGGGAATCAGCAGGGAGAACGAGGCATGACCGGTGGGTGGGGGGGCAACAGGAGAGAGACACGGGGCATGAGCAGGGGGTGGGGGCAACAGCAGGGAGACACGGGGCACGAGCGGGGGGTGGGGGGAACACGAGGGAGACAGGGGGCATGAGCGGGGGTGGGGGGGTAACAGGAGAGAGACACGGAGCATGAGCGGGGGGCAACAGCAGGGAGACATGGGGCATGAGTGGGGAGTGGGGGGCAACAGCAGGGAGACACGGGGCATGAGCATGGGGTGGAGGGCAACAGCATGGAGACACGGGGCATGATCGGGGGGTGGGGGGTAACAGGGGAGAGACACGTGGCATGAGTGGGGGGTGGGGAGCAACAGCAGGGAGACACGGAGGAATGACTGGCAGTGGGGGGCAACAGGAGAGAGACAAGGGGCATGAGAGGGGGTGGGGGTAACAGGAGAGAGACACGGGGCATGAGAGGGGGGTGGGGGGTAACAGGAGAGAGACATGGGGCATGAGAGGGGGGTGGGAGGTAACAGGAGAGAGATACGGGACATGAGCGGGGGGTGGGGGGCAACAGCAGGGAGACACGGGGCATGAGCGGAGGGTGGGGGACAACAGCAGGGAGCACGGGGCATGAGAGGGGGGTGGGGGTGACAGGAGAGAGACACGGGCATGAGCGGGGTGTGGGGGCAACAGGAGAGAGACACAGGGCATGAGCGGGTGGTGGGGGACAACAGCAGGGAGACACGGGGAATGAACGGGGGGTGAGGGGCAACAGCAGGGAGACACGGGGCATGACTGGGGGGTGGGAGGAACAGGAGAGAGACAGGGGGCATGAGCTGGGCAGGGGGGCAACAGCAGGGAGACACGGGGCATGACCGGGGGGTGGGAGGCAACAGGAGAGAGACACGGGGCATGAGCGGTGGATGGGGGCAACAGCAGGGAGACACGGGGCATGTTCGGGGGGTGGGGGGTAACAGGGGAGAGACATGTGGCATGAGCGGGGGGTGGGGGGCAACAGCAGGGAGACACGGGGCATGACTGGCAGTGGGGGGCAACAGGTGAGAGACAAGGGGCATAAAAGGGGGGTGGGGGTAACAGGAGAGAGACACGGGGCATGAGAGGGGGGTGGGGGGTAACAGGAGAGAGACACAGGGCATGAGCGGGGGGTGGGAGGTAACAGGAGAGAGACACGGGGCATGTGCGGGGGGTGGGGGAAACAGCAGGGAGACACGGGGCATGAGCAGGGGGTGGGGGGCAACAGGAGAGAGACACAGGGCTTGAGCGGGGGATGGGGGCAACAACAGGGAGACAAGGGGCATGAGCGGAGGGTGGGGGCAACAGCAGGGAGACACGGGGCATGAGCGGGAGGTGGGGGGAAAACGAGGGAGACACGGGGCATGAGCGGGGGGTGGGAGGTAACAGGAGAGAGACACCAGGCATGAGCGAGGGGTGGGGGCAACAGCAGGGAGACACGGGGCATGAGCAGGGGGTGGGGGGCAACAGGAGAGAGACACAGGGCATGAGGGGGGTGGGGGGCAACAGCAGGGAGACACGGGGCAGGACTGGTGGTGGGGGCAATAGCAGGGAGAACGGGGCATGACCGGGGGATAGGGGGCCACAGGAGAGAGACATGGGGCATGAGCGGGGGGTGGGGGGCAACAGCATGGAGACACGGGGCATGAGCAGGGGTGGGGGGAATACGAGGGAGACACGGGGCATGAGTGGGGATGGGGGTAACATGAGAGAGACACGGGGCATGAGCGGGGGGCAACAGCAGGGAGACACGGGGCATGTACAAGGGGGGTGGGGGGCAATGGCAGGGAGACACGGGGCATGAGCGGGGGGTGGGGGGTAACAGGAGAGACACACGGGGCATGAGCGGGGGGTGGAGGGGCAACAGGAGAGAGATACGGGGCATGAGTGGGGGGTGGGGAGCAACAGCAGGGAGACACGGACATGACCGGGGGGTGCGGGGCAACAGGAGAGAGACACGGGGCATGGGAGGGTGGTGGGGGGGTAACAGGAGAGAGACACAGGGCATGAGGGGGGTGTGGGGGGCAACAGGAGAGAGACACAGGGCATGAGCGTGGGGTGGGGGGCAACAGCAGGGAGACACAAGGCATGAGCGGGGGTGAGGGCCAACAGCAGGGAGACATGGGGCATGAGCGGGGGTGCAACAGGAGAGAGACACAGGGCATGAGTGGGGGGTGGGGGACAACAGCAGGGAGACATGGGGCATGACTGGGGGATGGGGAGCAAAAGGAGAGAGACACGGGGCATGAGAGGGGGGTGGGGATGAAACAGGAGAGAGACACAGGGCATGAGTGGTGGTGGGGGTAACAGCAGGGAGACATGGGGCATAACCGGAGGGTGGGGGGCAACAGCAGGGAGACACAGGGCATGACTGGGGGTGCAGGGCAACAGCAGGGAGACCCGGGGCATGAGAGGGCGGTGGGGGTAACAGGAGAGAGACACGGTGCATGATAGGGGGGTTGTGGGCAACAGCAGGGAGTGGAGGGCAACAGCAGGGAGATACGGGGCATGACCGGAGGGTGGGGGGCAACAGCGGGGAGACACAGGACATAAGGCATGAGCGGGGGTGGGGGGTAACAGGCGAGAGACACGGGGCATGAGCAGGGGGTGGGGGACAACAGCAGGGAGACATGGGGCATGACCGGTGGGTGGGGGGCAACAGGAGAGAGACACTGGGCATGAGAGGAGTGTGGGGGGTAACAGGAAAGAGACACGGGGCATGTGAGGGGAATGGGAGGTAACAGGCGAGAGACACGGGCTATGAGAGGGGGATGGTGGTGTAACAGGAGAGAGAAACAGGGCATGAGCGGGGGGTGGGGTGCAACAGAAGGGAGACACGGGGCATGAGCGGAGGTTGGGGGGCAACAGCAGGGAGACAAAGGGCATGAGAGGGGGGTGGGGGGTAACAGGAGAGAGACATGGGGAATGAGCGGGGGGTGGGGGGTAACAGGAGAGAGACACAGGGCATGAGTGGGGGTGGGGGGCAACAGCAGGGAGGCACGGGGCATGACCGGGCGGTGGGGGCAACAGGAGAGAGACAATGGGCATGAGAGGGGGGTGGGGGTAACAGGAGAGAGAGACGGGGCGTGAGCGGGGGGTGGGGGGAACAGCAGGGAGACACGGGGCATGAGTGGGTGTGGGGGGAACAGGAGGGAGACACAGGGCATGAGCGGGGGGTGGGAGGTAACAGGAGAGAGACATGGGGCATGTGCGGGGGTTGGGGGAACCAGCAGGGAGACACGGGGCATGAGCAGGGGGTGGGGGGCAACAGGAGAGAGACACAGGGCTTGAGCGGGGGATGGGGGCAACAACACGAAGACACGGGGCATGACCGGGGGGTGGGGGGCAATAGCAGGGAGAACAGGGCATGACCGGGGGTGGGGGCAACAGGAGAGAGACACGGGGCATGAGCGGGGGATGGGGGGCAACAGCAGGGAGACACGAGGCATGAGCGGGGTGTGAGGGGCAACAGCAGGGAGACACGGGGCATGAGCGGGGATGCAACAGGAGAGAGACACAGGGCATGAGTGGGGGGTGGGGGGCAACAGCAGGGAGAAACGGGGCATGACCGGGGGTGGGGGGCAACAGGAGAGAGAAGGGGCATGAGAGGGGGTGGGGGTAACAGGAGAGAGACACGGGGAATGAGAGGGGGGTGGGGGGTAACAGGAGAGAGACACAGGGCATGAGCGGGGGTGGGAGGTAACAGGAGAGAGACACGGGGCATGTGCGGGGGGTGGGGGAAACAGCAGGGAGACACGGGGCATGAGCAGGGGGTGGGGGGCAACAGGAGAGAGACACAGGGCTTGAGCGGGGGATGGGGGCAACAACAGGGAGACAAGGGGCATGAGCGGAGGGTGGGGGCAACAGCAGGGGGACACGGGGCATGAGCAGGAGGTGGGGGGAAAACAAGGGAGACACGGGGCATGAGCAGGGGGTGGGAGGTAACAGGAGAGAGACACCAGGCATGAGCGAGGGGTGGGGGCAACAGCAGGGAGACACGGGGCATGAGCGGAGGGTGGGGGCAACAGCAGGGAGACACGGGGCATGAGCAGGAGGTGGGGGGAAAACAAGGGAGACACGGGGCATGAGCGGGGGGTGGGAGGTAACAGGAGAGAGACACCAGGCATGAGCGAGGGGTGGGGGGCAACAGGAGAGAGACACAGGGCATGAGGGGGGTGGGGGGCAACAGCAGGGAGACACGGGGCAGGACCGGTGGTGGGGGCAATAGCAGGGAGAACGGGGCATGACCGGGGGATAGGGGGCCACAGGAGAGAGACATGGGGCATGAGCGGGGGTGGGGGGCAACAGCATGGAGACACGGGGCATGAGCAGGGGTGGGGGGAATACGAGGGAGACACGGGGCATGAGTGGGGATGGGGGTAAAATGAGAGAGACACGGGGCATGAGCGGGGGGCAACAGCAGGGAGACACAGGGCATGGACAAGGGGGGTGGGGGGCAATGGCAGGGAGACACGGGGCATGAGCGGGGGGTGGGGGGTAACAGGAGAGACACACGGGGCATGAGCGGGGGGTGGAGGGGCAACAGGAGAGAGATACGGGGCATGAGTGGTGGGTGGGGAGCAACAGCAGGGAGACACAAGGCATGAGCGGGGGTGAGGGCCAACAGCAGGGAGACACGGGGCATGAGCGGGGGTGCAACAGGAGAGAGACACAGGGCATGAGTGGGGGGTGGGGGACAACAGCAGGGAGACACGGGGCATGAAGGGGGATGGGGAGCAACAGGAGAGAGACACGGGGCATGAGAGGGGGCTGGGGATGAAACAGGAGAGAGACACAGGGCATGAGTGGTGGTGGGGGTAAAAGCAGGGAGACATGGGGCATAACCGGAGGGTGGGGGGCAACAGCAGGGAGACACAGGGCATGACTGGGGGTGCGGGGCAACAGCAGGGAGACCCGGGGCATGAGAGGGCGGTGGGGGTAACAGGAGAGAGACACGGTGCATGATAGGGGGGTTGTGGGCAACAGCAGGGAGACACGGGGCATGAGCAGGGGGTGGGGGGCAACAGCAGGGAGACACGGGGCATGACCGGAGGGTGGGGGCAACAGCAGGGAGACACAGGACATAAGGCATGAGCGGGGGTGGGGGGTAACAGGCGAGAGACACGGGGCATGAGCAGGGGGTGGGGGACAACAGCAGGGAGACATGGGGCATGACCGGTGGGTGGGGGGCAACAGGAGAGAGACACTGGGCATGAGAGGAGTGTGGGGGGTAACAGGAAAGAGACACGGGGCATGTGAGGGGAATGGGAGGTAACAGGCGAGAGACACGGGCTATGAGAGGGGGATGGTGGTGTAACAGGAGAGAGAAACAGGGCATGAGCAGGGGGTGAAGTGCAACAGAAGGGAGACACGGGGCATGAGCGGAGGGTGGGGTCAACAGCAGGGAGACAAAGGGCATGAGAGGGGGGTGGGGGGTAACAGGAGAGAGACATGGGGAATGAGCGGGGGTGGGGGGTAACAGGAGAGAGACACAGGGCATGAGTGGGGGTGGGGGGCAACAGCAGGGAGGCACGGGGCATGACCGGGCGGTGGGGGCAACAGGAGAGAGACAATGGGCATGAGAGGGGGGTGGGGGTAACAGGAGAGAGAGACGGGGCGTGAGCGGGGGGTGGGGGGAACAGAAGGGAGACACGGTGCTTGAGTGGGTGTGGGGGGAACAGGAGGGAGACACAGGGCATGAGCGGGGGGTGGGAGGTAACAGGAGAGAGACACGGGGCATGTGCGGGGGGTGGGGGAACCAGCAGGGAGACACGGGGCATGAGCAGGGGGTGGGGGGCAACAGGAGAGAGACACAGGGCTTGAGCGGGGGATGGGGGCAACAACACGAAGACACGGGGCATGACCGGGGGAGGGGGCAATAGCAGGGAGAACAGGGCATGACCGGGGGTGGGGGGCAACAGGAGAGAGACACGGGGCATGAGCGGGGGATGGGGGGCAACAGCAGGGAGACACGAGGCATGAGCGGGGTGTGAGGGGCAACAGCAGGGAGACACCGGGCATGAGCGGGGATGCAACAGGAGAGAGACACAGGGCATGAGTGGGGGGTGGGGGGCAACAGCAGGGAGAAACGGGGCATGACCGGGGGTGGGGGGCAACAGGAGAGAGACAAGGGGCATGAGGGGGGGGTGTAACAGGAGAGAGACACAGGGAATGAGCGGTGGGTGGGGGGTAACAGGAGAGAGACAAGGGGCATGAGCGGGGGGTGGGGGCAACAGCAGGGAGACACGGGGCATGAGCGGAGGGTGGGGGGCAACAGCAGGGAGACACGGGGCATGAGTGGGGGGTTGGGGGAAAACGAGGGAGACAAAGGGCATGAGCGGGGGTGGGAGGTAACAGGAGAGAGACACCAGGCATGAGCGGGGGTGGGGGCAACAGCAGGGAGACACGGGGCATGAGCAGGGGGTGGGGGGCAACAGGAGATTGACACATGCCATGAGGGGGGGTGGGGGGCAACAGCAGGGAGACACGGGGCATGACCGGTGGTGGGGGGCAATAGCAGGGAGAACATGGCATGACCGGGGATAGGGGGCCACAGGAGAGAGACATGGGGCATGAGCGGGGGGTGGCGGGCAACAGCATGGAGACACGGGGCATGAGCAGGGGTGGGGGGAACATGAGGGAGACATGGGGCATGAGTGGGGGTGGGGGGTAACAGGAGAGAGACACGGGGCATGAGCAGGGGCAACAGCAGGGAGACACGGGGCATGGAGAAGGGGGGTGGGGGAAACGGCAGGGAGACACGGGGCATGAGCGGGGGGTTGGGGGTAACAGGAGAGAGACACGGGGCATGAGCGGGGGGTGGAGGGGCAACAGGAGAGAGATACGGGGCATGAGTGGGGGGTGGGGAGCAACAGCAGGGAGACACGGGGCATTACCGGGGGGTGGGGGCAACAGGAGAGAGACACGGGGCATGAGAGGGGGTGGGGCGGTAACAGGAGAGAGACACGGGGCATGAGCGGGGGGTAACCGGAGAGAGACACGGGGCATGAGAGGAGGGTGGGGGGCAACAGCAGGGAGACACTGGGCATGAGCAGAGGGTGGGGGCAACAGCAGGGAGACATGGGGCATGAGCGGGGGTGTGGGGGACACTAGGGAGACATGGGGCATGAGCGGGGGTGGGAGGTAACAGGAGAGAGATACGGGGCATGAGCAGGGGGTGGGGGCAATAGCAGGGAGACACGGGGCATGAGTGGGGGGTGGGGGGCAACAGGAGAGAGAAAAGGGGGCATGAGCAGGGTGTGGGGAACAACAGCAGGGAGACACAGGGCATGACCGGGGGGAATCAGCAGGGAGACATGGGGCATGAGTGGGGAGTGGGGGGCAACAGCAGGGAGACACGGGCATGAGCAGGGGGTGGAGGGCAACAGCAAGGAGACACAGGGCATGATCGGGGGGTGGGGGGTAACAGGGGAGAGACACGTGGCATGAGTGGGGGGTGGGGAGCAACAGCAGGGAGACACGGGGGCATGACTGGCAGTGGGGGGCAACAGGAGAGAGACAAGGGGCATGAGAGGGGGTGGGGGTAACAGGAGAGAGACACGGGGCATGAGAGGGGTGTGGGGGGTAACAGGAGAGAGACATGGGGCATGAGAGGGGGGTGGGGGGTAACAGGAGAGAGATACGGGACATGAGCGGGGGGTGGGGGGCAACAGCAGGGAGACACGGGGCATGAGCGGAGGGTGGGGGACAACAGCAGGGAGCACGGGGCATGAGAGGGGGGTGGGGGTGACAGGAGAGAGAAACGGGCATGAGCGGGGTGTGGGGGCAACAGGAGAGAGACACAGGGCATGAGCGGGGGGTGGGGGACAACAGCAGGGAGACACGGGGCATGAACGGTGGGTGAGGGGCAACAGCAGGGAGACACGGGGCATGACTGGGGGGTGGGAGGAACAGGAGAGAGACAGGGGGCATGAGCTGGGCAGGGGGGCAACAGCAGGGAGACACGGGGCATGACCGGGGGGTGGGAGGCAATAGGAGAGAGACACGGGGCATGAGCGGTGGATGGGGGCAACAGCAGGGAGACACGGGGCATGTTCGGGGGGTGCGGGGTAACAGGGGAGAGACATGTGGCATGAGCAGGGGGTGGGGGGCAACAGCAGGGAGACACGGGGCATGACTGGCAGTGGGGGGCAACAGGTGAGAGACAAGGGGCATGAGAGGGGGTGGGGGTAACAGGAGAGAGACACGGGGCATGAGAGGGGGGTGGGGGGTAACAGGAGAAAGACACGGGGCATGAGAGGGGGGTGGGGGTTAACAGGAGAGAGATACGGGACATGAGCGGGGAGTCGGGTGCAACAGCAGGGAGCACGGGGCATGAGAGGCTGGTGGGGGGTGACAGGAGAGAGACATGAGGCATGAGCGGGGTGTGGGGGCAACAGGAGAGAGACACGGGGCATGAGCGGGGTATGGGGCAACAGGAGAAAGACACGGGGCATGAGCGGGAGGTGGGGGTAACAGGAGAGAGACACGGGGCATGAGCAGGGTTTGGGGGCAACAGCAGGGAGACACGGGGCATGCGCGGGGGGTGAGGGGCAACAGCAGGGAGACATGGAGCATGACCAGGGGGTGGGAGGAACAAGAGAGAGACACAGGTTTTTTGGAGGGGGTCACAGCAGGGAGACACTGGGCATGAACGGAGGGAGAGGCAACAGGAGAGAGACACGGGGCATGAGCGGTGGATGGGGCAACAGCAGAAAGACATGGGGCATGACCGCGGGGTGGGTGGCAACAGGAGAGAGACACGGGGCATGAGCAGGGGGTGGGGGTAACAGGAGAGAGTCACGGGGCATGAGCGGGGGTTGGGGGGTAACAGGAGAGAGAAACGGGGCATGAGTGGGGGGTGGGGGGCAACAGCAGGGAGACACGGGGCATGACCGGTGGTGGGGGGCGACAGGAGAGAGACACGGGGCATGAGAGGGGGGTGGGGGGTAACAGGAGAGAGACACGGAGCATGAGCGGGGGTGGGGGATAACAGGAGAGAGACACAGGGCATGAGCAGGGGTGGGGGGCAACAGCAGGGAGAACGGGGCATGACCAGGGGGTGGGGGGCAAGAGGAGAGAGATACGGGGCATGAGCGGGGGGTGGGGGGCAACAGCAGGGAGACAGGGGGCATGAGCGGGGGTTGGGGGAACACGAGGGAGACACGTGGCATGAGAGGGGTGTGGGGGGTAACAGGAGAGAGACACGGGGCATGAGCGGGGGTGGGGGACAACAGGAGAGAGACACAGGGAATGACTGGGGGTGGGGGCAACAGGAGAGAGACACGGGGCATGAGCGGGGGGTGGGGGGAACACGAGGGAGACATGGGGCATGAGCGGGGGGTGAGGGGTAACAGGAGAGAGACACGGCATGAACAGGGGGTGGGGATCAACAGCAGGGAGACACGGGGCATGATCGGGGGTGGGGGGCAACAGCAGGGAGACACGGGGCATGAGCAGGGGTGGAGGGAACACGAGGGAGACACGGGGCATGAGCAGGGGGTGGGGTGCAACAGCAGGGAGACACGGGGCATGACCGGGGTGTGGGGGGAAACAGCGGGGAGAGACGGGGCATGAGCGGGGGTGGGGGGAATACGAGGGAGACACAGGGCATGTGAGGGGGTGGGGGGTAACAGAAGAGAGACACGGGGCATAAGCGGGGGGTTGAGGGCAACAGCAGGGAGACACGGGGCATGACCAGGGGATGGGGGCAACAGAAGGGAGACACAGGGCATGACCGGGGGGTAGAGGGGCAACAGGAGAGAGACAAGGGCATGAAAGGTGCATGGGGGTAACAGGTGAGAGACACGGGGCATGAGCGGGGGGTGGGGGGCAACAGCAGGGAGACAGGGGGCATGAGCGGGGGTTGGGGGAACACGAGGGAGACACGTGGCATGAGAGGGGTGTGGGGGGTAACAGGAGAGAGACACGAGGCATGACTGGGGGTGGGGGCAACAGGAGAGAGACACGGGGCATGAGCAGGTGGTGGGGGGAACACGAGGGAGACATGGGGCATGAGCGGGGGGTGAGGGGTAACAGGAGAGAGACACGGCATGAACAGGGGGTGGGGGGCAACAGCAGGGAGACACGGGGCATGATCGGGGGTGGGGGGCAACAGCAGGGAGACACGGGGCATGAGCAGGGGTGGAGGGAACACGAGGGAGACACGGGGCATGAGCAGGGGGTGGGGCGCAACAGCAGGGAGACACGGGGCATGACCGGGGTGTGGGGGGAAACAGCGGGGAGAGACGGGGCATGAGAGGGGGTGGGGGGAATACGAGGGAGACACAGGGCATGTGAGGGGGTGGGGGGTAACAGAAGAGAGACACGGGGCATGAGCGGGGGGTTGAGGGCAACAGCAGGGAGACACGGGGCATGACCAGGGGATGGGGGCAACAGAAGGGAGACACAGGGCATGACCGGGGGGTAGAGGGGCAACAGGAGAGAGACAAGGGCATGAAAGGTGCATGGGGGTAACAGGAGAGAGACACGGGGCATGAGAGGGGGTGGGGGTAACAGGAGAGAGACACAGGGAATGAGCGGGGGTGGGAGGAAACAGTAGGGAGACACGGAGCATGATCGGGGGTTGGGGGGCAACAGCAGGGAGACACGGGGCAAGAGCGGGGGGTGAGGGAACACGAGGGAGGCACCGGGCATGAGAGGGGTGTGGGGGGTAACAGGAGAGAGAGACACGGGGTATGAGCAGGGGTAGGGGCAACAGCAGGGAGGCGCGGGGCATGACCGGGCAGTGGGGGCAACAGGAGAGAGACAATGGGCATGAGAGGGGGTGGGGGTAACAGGAGAGAGACACGGGGCATGAGCGGGGGTGGGGGGAACAACAGGGAGACACGGGGCATGAGTGGGTGTGGGGGGAACAGGAGGGAGACACAGGGCATGAGCGGGGGGTGGGAGGTAACAGGAGAGAGACACGGGGCATGTGCGGGGGGTGGGTGAAACAGCAGGGAGACACGGGGCATGAGCAGGGGGTGGGGGGCAACAGGAGAGAGACACAGGGCTTGAGCAGGGGATGGGGGCAACAACACGGAGACACGGGGCATGACCGGGGGGTGGGGGGCAATAGCAGGGAGAACAGGGCATGACCGGGGGTGGGGGGCAACAGGAGAGAGACACGGGGCATGAGCGGGGGATGGGGGGCAACAGCAGGGAGACACGAGGCATGAGCGGGGGTGAGGGGCAACAGGAGAGAGACAAGGGGCATGAGAGGGAGTTGGGGTGTAACAGGAGAGAGACACAGGGCATGAGTGGGGGGTGGGGGGCAACAGCAGGGAGAAACGGGGCATGACCGGGGGGTGGGGGGCAACAGGAGAGAGACAAGGGGCATGAGAGGGAGTGGGGGTGTAACAGGAGAGAGACACAGGGAATGAGCGGTGGGTGGGGGGTAACAGGAGAGAGACAAGGGGCATGAGCGGGGGTGGGGGCAACAGCAGGGAGACACGGGGCATGAGCGGAGGGTGGGGGGCAACAGCAGGGAGACACAGGGCATGAGCGGGGGGTTGGGGGAAAACGAGGGAGACACAGGGCATGAGCGGGGGTGGGAGGTAACAGGAGAGAGACACCAGGCATGAGCGGGGGGTGGGGGCAACAGCAGGGAGACACAGGGCATGAGCAGGGCGTGGGGGGCAACAGGAGAGAGACACAGGGCATGAGGGGGTGTGGGGGGCAACAGCAGGGAGAAACGGGGCATGAGCAGGGGGTGGAGGGCAACAGCAAGGAGACACGGGGCATGATCAGGGGGTGGGGGGTAACAGGGGAGAGACACGTGGCATGAGTGGGGGGTGGGGAGCAACAGCAGGGAGACACGGGGGCATGACTGGCAGTGGGGGGCAACAGGAGAGAGACAAGGGGCATGAGAGGGGGGTGGGGGTAACAGGAGAGAGACACGGGGCATGAGAGGAGGGTGGGGGGTAACAGGAGAGAGACACAGGGCATGAGAGGGGGGTGGGGGGTAACAGGAGAGAGACACGGGGCATGAGAGGGGGGTGGGGGTTAACAGGAGAGAGATACGGGACATGAGCGGGGGGTGGGGGGCAACAGCAGGGAGACACGGGGCATGAGCGGAGGGTGGGGGACAACAGCAGGGAGCACGGGGCATGAGAGGGGGGTGGGGGCAACAGGAGAGAGACACAGGGCATGAGCGGGGTATGGGGGCAACAGGAGAGAGACACGGGGCATGAGCGGGAGGTGGGGGGTAACAGGTGAGAGACACGGGGCATGAGCGGGGGGTGGGGGACAACAGCAGGGAGACAGGGGGCATGAGCTGGGCAGGGGGGCAACAGCAGGGAGACACGGGGCATGACTGGGGGGTGGGAGGCAACAGGAGAGAGACACGGGGCATGAGCGGTGGATGGGGGCAACAGCAGGGAGACACGAGGCATGTTCGGGGGGTGGGGGGTAACAGGGGAGAGACATGTGGCATGAGCGGGTGGTGGGGGGGCAACAGCAGGGAGACACGGGGCATGACTGGCTTTGGGGGGCAACAGGTGAGAGACAAGGGGCATGAGAGGGGGATGGGGGTAACAGGAGAGAGACACAGGGCATGAGAGGGGGGTGGGGGGTAACAGGAGAGAGACACGGGGCATGAGAGGGGGGTGGGGGTTAACAGGAGAGAGATACGGGACATGAGCGGGGGGTCGGGGGCAACAGCATGGAGACACGGGGCATGAGCGGAGGGTGGGTGGCATTAGCAGGGAGCACGGGGCATGAGAGGGGGTGGGGGGTGACAGGAGAGAGACATGGGGCATGAGCGGGGTGTGGGGGCAACAGGAGAGAGACACGGGGCATGAACGGGGTATGGGGCAACAGGAGAAAGACACAGGGCATGAGCGGGAGGTGAGGGTAACAGGAGAGAGACACGGGGCATGAGCGGGGTTTGGGGGGCAACAGCAGGGAGACACGGGGCATGAGCGGGGGGTGAGGGGCAACAGCAGGGAGACATGGAGCATGACCAGGGGGTGGGAGGAACAGGAGAGAGACACGGGGCATGAGCGGGGGAGGGGGGCACAGCAGGGAGACACGGGGCATGACCGGAGGGTGAGAGGCAACAGGAGGGAGAAACGGGGCATGAGCGGTGGATGGGGCAACAGCAGGGAGACATGGGGCATGACCGCGGGGTGGGTGGCAACAGGAGAGAGACACGGGGCATGAGCGGGGTGTGGGGGTAACAGGAGAGAGACACGGGGAATGAGCAGGGGTTGGGGGGTAACAGGAGAGAGAAACGGTGCATGAGTGGGGGGTGGGGGGCAACAGCAGGGAGACAGGGGGCATGAGCGGGGGTTGGGTGAACACGAGGGAGACACGGGGCATGCGAGGGGTGTGGGGGGTAACAGGAGAGAGACACGGGGCATGAGCGGGGGTGGGGGGCAACAGGAGAGAGACACAGGGAATGACTGGGGGTGGGGGCAACAGGAGAGAGACACGGGGCAAGAGCGGGGGGTGGGGGAACATGAGGGAGACACGGGGCATGAGCGGGGGGTGAGGGGTAACAGGAGAGAGACACGGGGCATGAGCGGGGGTGGGGGGCAACAGCAGGGAGACACGGGGCATGAGCAGGGGTGGAGGGAACACGAGGGAGACACGGGGCATGAGCAGGGGGTGGGGGGCAACAGCAGGGAGACACGGGGCATGACCGGGGTGTGGGGGGAAACAGCGGGGAGAGACGGGGCATGAGTGGGGGTGGGGGGAATACGAGGGAGACACAGGGCATGAGAGGGGGTGGGGGGTAACAGAAGAGAGACACGGGGCATGAGCGGGGGGTCGAGGGCAACAGCAGGGAGACACGGGGCATGACCAGGGGATGGGGGGCAACAGAAGGGAGACACAGGGCATGACCGGGGGGTAGAGGGGCAACAGGAGAGAGACAAGTGCATGAGAGGGGCATGGGGGGTAACAGGAGAGAGACACGGGGCATGAGAGGGGGTGGGGGTAACAGGAGAGAGACACCGGGAATGAGCGGGGGTGGGAGGAAACAGCAGGGAGACACGGAGCATGATCGGGGGTTGGGGGGCAACAGCAGGGAGACACGGGGCAAGAGCGGGGGGTGGAGGGAACACGAGGGAGACACCGGGCATGAGAGGGGGGTGGGAGCAGTGGGTGGGGGGCAACAGCAGGGAGACACGGGGCATGACCGGGGGTGGGGGGCAACAGCAGGGAGACACGAAGCATGAGCGACGGGTGGGGGTCAACAGCAGGGAGACACAGGGCATGACCGGGGGGTGGGGGGTAACAGGATAGAGACACGGGGCATGAGCAGGGGGTGGGGGGCAACAGGAGGTAGACACGGGGCCTGAGAGAGTGGTGGGGGTAACAGGAGAGAGACATAGGGCAAGAGCGGAGGGAGGGGGGCAACAGCAGGAAGACACGGGACATGAGCGGGGGGTGGGGGGAACAGGGGAGACACGAGGCATGTCCGGGAGCTGGGAGGAACAGGAGTGAGACACGGGGCATGAGCAGGGGGTGGGGGGCAACAGCAGGGAGACACGGGGCATGACTGGGGGGTGGGGAGTAACAGGAGAAAGACATGGGGCATGAGAGGGTGGTGCAGGGTAACAGGAGAGAGACACGGGGCATGACCGAGTGGTGGGGGGCAACAGGAGGGGCACACAGGCATGAGAGGGGGGTGTGGGATAACAGGAGAGAGACACTAGGCATGAGAGGGGGGTGGACGGCAACAGCAGGGAGACACGGGGCATGAGCGGGGGTTGAGGGGAACACAAGGGAGACAAAGGGCATGAGAGGGGGGTGGGGGTAACAGGAGAGAGACATGGGGCTTGAGGGGTGTGGGGGCAACAGCAGGGAGACATGGGGCATGAGCAGGTGGTGGGGGGCAACAGCAGGGAGACACGGGGCATGAGCGGAGGGTGGGGGTAACAGGAGAGAGACACAGGGCATGAGCAGGGGTTGGGGGGTAACAGGAGAGAGACACAGGGCATGAGCGGGGGTTGGAGGGCAACAGGAGAGAGACACAGGGAATGACTGGGGGTGGGGGGTGACAGGAGAGAGACACAGGGCATGAGAGGGGGTGGGGGTAACAGGAGAGAGACACGGTGCATGAGCGTGAGGTGGGGGTTAACAGGAGAGAGAGACACAGGGCATGAGCAGGGGTGGGTGTCAACAGCAGGGAGAATGGGGCATGACCAGGGGGTGGGGGGCAACAGGAGAGAGACACGGGGCATGAGCGGGGGTGGGGGGCAACAGCAGGGAGACAGGGGGCATGAGCGGGGGTTGGGGCAACACGAGGGAGACACGAAGCATGACCGGTGGTGGGGGGCAATAGCAGGGAGAACAGGGCATGACCTGGGATAGGGGGCCACAGGAGAGAGACATGGGGCATGAGCTGGGGCTGGGGGGCAACAGCATGGAGACACGGGGCATGAGCAGGGGTGGGGGGAACATGAGGGAGACATGGGGCATGAGTGGGGGTGGGGGGTAACAGGAGAGAGACACGGGGCATGAGCGGGGGCAACAGCAGGGAGACACGGGGCATGGAGAAGGGGGGTGGGGGGCAACGGCAGGGAGACACGGGGCATGAGCGGGGGGTTGGGGGTAACAGGGAGAGAGACACGGGGCATGAGCGGGGGGTGGAGGGGCAACAGGAGAGAGATACGGGCATGAGTGGGGGGTGGGGAGCAACAGCAGGGAGACACGGGGCATGACCTGTGGGTGGGGGTCAACAGGAGAGAGACACGGGGCATGAGAGGGGGTGGGGCGGTAACAGGAGAGAGACACGGGGCATGAGCGGGGGGGTAACCGGAGAGAGACACGGGGCATGAGAGGAGGGTGGGGGGCAACAGCAGGGAGACACTGGGCATGAGCAGAGGGTGGGGGCAACAGCAGGAGACATGGGCATGAGCGGGG